>NC_061510.1:331375792-331400473 GCF_022539505.1 Lolium rigidum
TGCGCCCGTACGAATCATGGGTGGATCGGCTCTTTGAGCCGATTCACAGGATAACCCGAGAGCCGATCGAGGCTCGTATTTAATGTTTACGTGTATGCCATGCGGGAACTAAGCGAGGCATCCCCATCACCTTCCCGACCGTGTATAGGTCAGGTGGCACGCCCTTGCACTTCGCATCGCCGCGTGTGACCAGAAGAGCATTGCGGGCCGTCGCTCGGAGGGGTCTCAGCCAGCCGCAGCTCTAGGCTCTTCCCGGCTCTACCTGTGTTGACAGGCCTCTGCCCGCCGGTGGGTTTTGGCAGACAACACCTTGCTAGCCAAAGACCTGTACTGAGAGGGAATGCTTCTCGTGCATCCAAACCCTTAAACCAAACCTATGCCATCGGTGTCCACCATAACTACCTACTATGTGGTATTTCCCTGCCACTCAAAGTAAATAATTCATGTGCTACCTTTAAACAATTCAAAAGTTATTACCTCTTATTTGTGTCAATGTTTTATAGCTCATGAGGAAGTATGTGGTGTTTTATCTTTCAATCTTGTTGGACAGATTTTCACCAATGGACTAGTGGCTTCATCCACTTATCCTATAATTTTGCAAAAAGAGCTAGCAACGGGGTTCCCAGCCCCAATTAATTAACTTTCATTGATAATTCTCTTCACATGTTTTGCTCTGATTCATCAGTAAGCAACTTAATTTTGCAATAGACACTCCTCCATGGTTTGAGATTGTTGGAAGGCACCCGAGGATTCGGTTAGCCATGGCTTGAGAAAGCAAAGATTGGGAGGAGTGTCATCCTTAAATAAACTAAAGTACATGTGTAAACAAAAGAGAAGAGGGATGATCTACCTTGTTGGTAGAGATAACGTCCTTCATGGGAGCCGCTCTTAGGAAGTCTGTTTGGCAAGGGGGTTAGAGTACCCACTACCATTCGTTGACAACAACAAACACCTCTCAAACTTTAATTTTATGCTCTCTATATGATTTCAAAACTGAAAAAGCTCTAGCACATGATTTAATCCTCGCTTCCTCTCGCGAAGGGCCTGTCTTTTACATTATGTTGAGTCAATAAACCTATTTCCCTCTATCTTAAGCAAGAAATTGAGTTGTTGTGATCAAACCATTTATACTGTGAACTACTTAATCATGCCTTTTACTCTTCATTGTTTAGTACAAGTTTTATCTGAATGAATATAGCTTTGAAAGTTATCAATGATTATGAGGAGATTATTATGATTGAGTATGCAAGTTGTGCCATATAAGCTTTAACATAAGAGCGCTGCTCGACAGATAAGTACAATCTGTTAATTGTTCTTTGACCAAGAACGAAGTTTTCCATCACCAATTATGATTTCTTATGCACCTTTATTTCTGATTACCTTCTACTTGTTTCAAGTTGAATTATATGAGGAAGTTGTTCACTAGAATGTCTTGTGTGAATTAATATGATGCTTCTTGTCCGTATTTTATTTATCGACTCTTCACTCTATAAACATGTGGTCTTGTTTACCGAGTTCAGTTTCGCTTGGGGACAAGCGAAGTCTAAGCTTGGAGGGAGTTGATACGTCCATTTTGCATCACTATTTTATATCATAATTTACTGTTATTCATTGATATATTTCATATTTAGAGATGATACTTATGTTATTTCATCTATTTTGCATGTTTCATGATTATTGGAGAATCGCGCACCGGAGTCAGAATTCTGCTGGAAAAAGCTCCGTCAGAATGCAATATTTCGGAAGATCAAAAATTGACACACGGAAAATCTTATTTTTCCAGAAGATGAAGCTAGCCAAAAGGAGGAGCCGAGGAGGGCCGCCATGGGCCCCCCATAGGCCGGCGCGAGCCCAGGCCTGGCCGCGCCGCCTTGTGGGGAGGGGGCCCACAGCCCCCTCTGGCCTCCTCTCCTTCGCGTACTTCTTCGTCCCGAAAACCTAAGCTCCGGAGGATAGTCGCGAAGAGTCACAGCCGCCTCCGCGGGGCGGAAAACACCAGAGAGAAAAGAGCTCTCCGGCAGGCTGAAATCCGCCGGGGAAATTCCCTCCCGGAGGGGGAAATCGACGCCATCGTCACCGTCATTGAGCTGGACATCATTGGGATCATCATCACCATCATCTCCATCATCATCACCGCCATCTCCACCGCTGCACCTCGTCACCGCTGTAACATCTAGGGTTGAATCTTGATTGTTTGATGGGAAAAACTCTTCCGGTATTGATTTCTACTTGTTATTGATGCTATTGAGTGAAACCATTGAACCAAGGTTTATATTCAGATTGTTATTCATCATCATATCACCTCTGATCATGTTCCGTATGATGTCTCGTGAGTAGTTTGTTTAGTTCTTGAGGACATGGGTGAAGTCTAAATGTTAGTAGTGAATTATGTTGGATAATATTCAATGGTTTGATATTTAAGTTGTGGTGTTATTTTTCTAGTGGTGTCATGTGAACGTCGACTACAAGATACTTCACCTTTATGGGCCTAGGGGAATACATCTTGTAGTCGTTTGCCAATTGCGGGGTTGCCGGAGTGACAGAAACCTAAACCCCCGTTGGTATATCAATGCAGGAGGGATAGCAGGATCTCGCAGTTTAAGGCTCGTGGTTAGATTTATCTTAATTACTTTCTTGTAGTTGCGGATGCTTGCAAGGGGTATAATCACAAGTATGTATTAGTCCTAGGAAGGGCGGTGCATTAGCATAGGTTCACCCACACAACACTTATCAAAACAATGAGGATTAATCAACTATATGAAGCGAAAGCACTAGACTAAATTCCCGTGTGTCCTCAAGAATGTTTGGTCATTATAAGTAAACAAACCGGCTTGTCCTTTGTGATAAAAAGGATTGGGCCACCTGCTGCAATTATTACTCTCGCATTTTACTTACTTGTACTTTATTTATCTGCTATATCAAAACCCCCCTGAATACTTGTCTGTGAGCATTTACAGTGAATCCTTCAACGAAACTGCTTGTCAACACCTTCTGCTCCTCGTTGGGTTCGACACTCTTATTTATCGAAAGTACTACGATACACCCCCTATACTTGTGGGTCATCAGTCTCTCGAAGGTGCTCATAGGTGTAGGGACTAGGGACTACGTGTGTGCGTTCATATGGGTGATTGTATGTACGTTTGTGTGAGCACCTACGTATGTACTGGTTTTGCAAAAAAAAATTGCAAGTCATTTTCATCTGCTAGTGCCTAGCATACTAAAGTTTGGAATGGAGAATATTTAAGATGGTCTATGTTCCCAAACACATAATACCAGACTTGATTAGACATGTTTGCTACCCGACTCTCCGTAGACTTACTGTTGTTGGCAAACCGTTGTCCTACATTGTTCCATTTAAGTCTATTACCAATTGCTCATCATTCATGGTTATGTCTACAACGTTGGCCCTACACTGCTGCAACATCATATAACACATTACAAAATATTTGGATAAGTTCAAAAAGTAAAGGATGAACAAATTTCTACCACATATATCCAGTTATATATTTTCTTGCTCACGCTATGGATTGCATGCGTACTATCATTTTCCCTTTAAACTGCAAAGTTGCTAATATTGTTGACTGGTCCGTTTATAATTTAGGATAGAGATTTGATGTAATAGATTTATGTGAATAACATTATTATTCATTGGACATTATCAATTATTTATAATAAACTTTTTCATTTTTACAAATAACATTATTTTTCGTTTTATTATAAATTATGTAATCTACATATAAAGATCCATTGACTTGATTTTAATGCCGGCCATGGAAGTTTCAATGGCAATAGATGTGAAGCATATAGTCATGAATGAAATGGTATTAGTTGGTTACTTTTTGTGGACTGGTTGTTAAAAATGTTTTGCTAAAACAAATTCTTCTTGATTGGATAAATCTAAGAATGATAATACCACATGTATTCACAAATTAATGTGTGCCGCTCAAATGAGAATTGGGAATATATGTATGTGTTTGTCCCTATTTTACTTTATAAATATCATGCCAATAATTATGAACCTAGTATAGGTATCCAGAATCCATGATTGGATATTTCAAATGCAAGTACAATAGAAGAGATAACAATCAAGACCCTAAACATTAATCCTACAATATAGTGTGTATGTGTTAGGGTTTTGTCCCCATATTGTTGGATTACGTTGCTACTAGGATTCTATGGCTCAAGGTCATATAGATACATAGCTCTTATAGTAGTTATCTGGACAATACTCACGAATTGAATTCATGCGGACCAAGTTGCACAAGTTTTTTTTTGAGAGAGCAAGTTACATAAGTTATACCATAGCATTCCGTCTTTTGTGGGCGAACAATTACAACAACCTCAAATCCTTGTCATACGGATCAGTGGGAGAAGAACTTTCTGCCGCAGGTGGATCGAAACAATACACCACATGAACTCGATATGAGAGACATATGTTCGATGAGTTCGATGATTGACATAGGCATGCCTAAGGGTATATATCGCATATATACCCCTGGTTTATTATTATAGCCGAAGTCCCACGGAATCCAAGCTGTGGAGGCTCAGGAGATTGAAGATGTTCGGATTAGGAAAGTTCTAGTCATTATAGAAATTTGTATTAACATGAAAGGCCTAGTGCGGCCCAAAAGATTGTACTTGTACGAAACGTTATAACCCTCGGTTTTTCCTCCTATATAAAGGGGATACTGAGGTCGAAAAAAGCATCGAATCGTTGTAACCCTAGCCACCGTAATATTGAGTTGATCATCTTTGTTCGGCTTAACCCTTCAAGATCTACCTGCTCTCTACTTTCTACGAAATCCTAAGTCTACAATCCGTAGACATTGACGAGCTAATACCTCGTCAATGATAGTAAATTCATTTCACTAAAATAATAAATTCAAACCACCGATATATCAATAAGAAAGTGGATCAAATATGGATATCTCATTCATTTCATCCCAAATGGCAAATAAATTGCTGATTTTATCATCTTTCCATCAAAACATGAAAAATCATGCAATTTTGTTGGAATAAATTATATCGTCTGCTTGCCTCCTCTCGCGCGCTCGAACTATATACCATAAAGCAATTTTCTATTCAATACAAAAAAGGAAAAAAAAACCATTTTTTCATGTGCCATACAAAGTGTGATGAAACCATTAGTTTTATACCGTATAGAAACTATTTTCTACGTACGTTTTGAATGCATGCAACAGTTGAGCTTTTTTGCTTGAAAAGTAAAAGTAAACATGCCGTACGGCCTTCCGCATGTCACGAGTCACGACATGGAATGAACGAACAGACTTGATTCTGACTGCAGGTGCAACGTACGGATGGCGACGAGCGGAGCGTGGATGATCGACACACACACGCGACGCCGCCAACCACGACGATGCAGCAGCGCACGGTATGACGGTAAAATGAAGGAAGGAGTCGCGTGGACGCACGGTAACAGTTAACAGGTGCGGTATATTTCAGCGCGCTATATATCGCTTCCAACGCGCTGCAAAAGTTTACCGCGCGCTGTGCTGTGTTTTTCCACACCAGAAACGTTAAACCAGAGCGCGAGCGCGGACGCAAAAAATATTTCTCCGCCGTACGCTCTAAAATACAGCGCGCAACACCAGTGTAAACAACAAATCAACAATCGCACACAACTATGTATCAAATAAGATCAAACAAACTTCACAAATTCACAAATAAGTGTACCATTTATTATTACAACACAAGAATACAATAAGTACATTAAATTGTTCACAACAAATACAAAAAGTTTATGGATCAACATACAACAATATAATATAGTTTTGAAACAATACAAGAAGTATGTAACTATTGTTGTCCATACCAATTTCACTGTTCTTCCATGAAATCTTTTTGGAGCTCATCATGTGTTTCGTTGGGACCGAATGGAATGGTACGAGGCAATGAATTGAGCAATACTATGTACGGACCTCCTCACTTGTACGGCAACCCCCATCAACTCGTAGTGGGTATGATCCACATTTTTCCCATGATCATCCTCTATAATCAAGTTATGCATGATGACACAAGCGGTCATGATATACCAAATGCACTATTGGTCCCAAAATCTAGCCGGGCCCCTCACAATGGCAAATTGGACTTGCAAAATCTCAAATGCTCTCTCTACATCTTTCCTATCCGCCGCTTGTGCATTGTGAAATTGGGTTTGTTTCTTACCTCGTGATTGAATAACCGGCTTCACAAATGTTTGCTACCTTGGATATATATCGTCGGCGAGGAAGTAGCCATAGTTGTACTTGTGGCCATTAATTTTCTTCAAACTCAATCAATGGACCTTCCCGTATTGTAAGTTTTGTCATTACTGGTGACCGTTGAAGAACATTGATGTCATTGCAAGACCCGGATATTTCAAAAAATGCATGCCATATCCAAGTCTCATGATCGGCGACCGCTTCAAAGACTATAGTGGCATCCTTCTTGTACCCTTTGAATTGTCCATGTCATGTCGCTGGATAATTTTTCCAACTCCAATGCGTATAATCAATTGAGCCAAGCATAGCTGGAAATCCCTGGTTGGTGTTGAACTCCAAAATTCTTGCCGTGTCTTAAACATTGGGGATTTGCAAGTATGTGGATTCGAAAACATTCCCAATTTCCACGGCAAAGCGCTTCACACACAAGATAGAAGTGCTCTTTCCAATGGCCAAATTGGTCATCAACTAGATCCGCCGGTATACTGTATACCAAAATACGCAAGGCGGCGGTCACCTTCTGATATGTGCTATGACCAAGTTCTCCGGCGGCATTTATCCGTTGTTCAAAGAATCGATCATACTTGGTCACCTCCCTTGCGATGTGCTTGAATAAGTTGATGCTCATCCAAAATTACCGCCAAAAATAGTTTTCGGGAAATATCAGATTCTCATTGAAATATGACCGCATCAACTTCTCGTGTCCTTCAATTATTTTTCTCCACAACTTCTATCTACCGAACATCGATCCACCTAATTTTGTCTTGTTGACGTCGCGGTATGCTAATAGTATGGATATGTTCTCTTCTTCCTCTATGTCGTACTCGTCGTCCGATGAATCGTATGATGAATTCTACAAATATACATATGAAATGACTTCACTACAACTAGCTAGTAGAAAAAAAAATCGACAAAATGATGGCGGCCGGTGGAGGCGCATACTTTGCGAGCAAACCGGCGAGCATCTTGGCTGCGCCATGTTGAAAGGAAGCTCGACGACGACATGGACGCCGCTCGAGCGTGCAGCTACGAAGAGGAGGAGGCGCGGGGGAGGCGAAGTGTCTTCGGAAACGGCCTTGTGCCCGTCGATGGCGGCGGGGGCTTGGTACATCGCGGTGGAGTGGTCCAAACTGCCGGGAGGAGGCGCGGGCGAGGCGGATCTACGACGCGGCGGCGAACTAGAGCGAGGCCAGCGGTGAAATCGACCGACACCGGCGGAATCATGCGGCAGCGACACGGGTGGGGAAATGGAGGGCAAGGGGTGAAATTTCCAGCCGTTGTATATTCGCGCGTGTCCGAATAGATACCACGCGCTACAGCCGACGCGTCACATATGGCACCCCGGATAGTGCAAAATGCCGCGCCCACCAATTTTTTTGCAGCGCCAGCGCGGATAGCGCGCCTACTGGGGACCGATTTCGTCTCCGAGCGCTGCATACTGGCGGGTTTTATAGCTCTGGCGCGGGATAACGTGCCTGATGGAGATGCTCTCCCCTTGTCCTACCCAAAGGCTAGAAAAGCTTAATTGGGACACGCTAGCGACAACCAGTCGGTATCCTATAGCTTCCCTAAATAACAAACTTTAGCCGGTGGTCTTAATTGAAACCCAGCCTATAGGGAGGCTGTTGAGGGCGCTCGCGTGCATATAAATAATATTTTATTCTCTCTCCTAACATGGCTAGCCCACATGCAGGAGTCTTCCCTCTCTCTTCTTACATACACATGCAAGCAAATGGGGGCTAGGACTTAACCGTGGCATCGATTTTTAGCCTCCCAAAAATTAAACAGTCTCCCAAAAACTTTTAGCCGGATGTGAAATTAGAAGCATCATCGAGTGGAGATGCCCTCAGCGCTTACGCGGCGGCACGGCGCCGAAAGGCGGAAGGTCATGACCGGCCGGTAGAGGAGAAGGGATGTTCATGAGTGTCGTCGTTCGAGGCCGCCAGGCTGTGTGCATGGTGCCTGCGTGACTGCGTCTAGTCCAGGTCAACGGTGGCGCCTCATTGTAGATTGAATAACTTACGAAACAACTTAATGTTAGACTACTTTTTAAATGGAAAAAATGTACATTGTAAACACAAATCTGTTTACAACATGTAATGTGCCATGTCTGTAATAAACTATAAATTATAGGCATCTCTTTGTACATTGAATAAGTTATGAAACAATTTAATGTTAGACTGGTCTACAATGGTAAAGATACAAAAGGCCCCTACATGGTCACAACTTTAGATTGGATCTCTTGAATGTAACCGAATGATAATGATAGGTGCTTTAAGTAAACTAAGTAGTACGCAACGTACATATAAATACTTTTATGGATTGTTTAAATGTTAATAATCTTGATGTCGCAGTACAATCAAAAGACATCACAAAGGCTACAGTTATCATTGCAACCAAATATTAGAGTACCAAGAAGTTCAAGTGTTTGGCTAAACAAAACTTGAATCAAGATTCTCTCCCTTATGGTTGTGCCAAATAATCACTACTATGACGCGTACTACCAACTCTGCCTTCTCGCGTTGTCCACTGGTTTCTCCCGCGACACACCGTCTTTTGTCGAGAATGAGGGACTAGCGTATGCTTGGCGATGGCCGGGGCGGAAGTGCCGGTGGTTAGGGAAGGACGATGGGAGATGATGTGCGTGCCCGCGTACTTCCTCTTCTTGAAAGCAAAGGCAGTGACATCGGTTGAGCCACCGACGCGCACTGCTGGAGCATCGGGAGTTGGCGGTTGAGGCCGCTTTACCGGGCTAGCGGTGGGCTGGAGGTCGGAGAGGTGCATTGCCTCAATTTTTGTTGGCAGCGGGCTGCAGAGAGCTTGTGGGGAGGTATATCGCCTGCGACGATGTCGTGGAAGCGGGAAAGGAGGGGGACAAAATGCACGGTGGCTTCGCTTTACAGAAGAAGGACTTGGTTGTAATTTTGTGTTTCGTGGAGGTCCTTTCTGTAATTGTCTTGCTTTAATGATATGGCTGTTTCCTCGCAAAAAAAAAAAAAAACAAAATGAGTAGTGTGGGTCACGCTCGGGTTGGCCACGAATACAGTGTATGTAGGGGTTCAGCGAGATTTTTTCCGACCCTGTATTCTTTTTTACAAGCCACGCGCTTTTACAAGATTTGATCGGCACCATATTTTCTGATAGAAACTGAGAATTAGTGGTTAATTTACCGTTTGGGTAGAGTTGCATAGGGAGGCTGTTGAGGGCCCAGCTCACAAGTGCAACAGTAGTAGCACGCGAGGAGGACGGACGACCTGACCACGCTTTGTTTGCCGAGTGGGTGCTGGAAAAGATCCATCTCATCTCATCTCCTCCTGTATTGAGACCAACAGGAGTATGTGAAGAACCGGGCGTCTCGTCTCATACGTAGTGACGTGCCGTGCCGTGACGCGAACCGGCGATCCGGCGCGGCGGCACCACCACCCGCTGCCCGCCTTCTCGGGACCAATTGTTCTCGGGTCCCCGGAAAGCACTTGCGGTCTGCGCCCCACAGTCCCACACCAACTCCTCCGGCTTTGCGGTGCAGGCAGCTGCTCCTGTTGTGGGGCCGTTCCTATCGGTAGGGATCACATGCCTTGGCTTGGCCGCACGGCCCACGCAAAGCCGCTCCATTGGATAGATTAGAGCATCCCTACTCATTGGCGCTCCTCACGTCCAAATTCGGACGAAACAACCGCCGGATTGGATGAAATTAAGTCGTGGGGAGTACCGAATTTCCAGTCGTCCACCCGGAGTTCGGCGGACATAGCTTAAATTCAAATAAAGCGCCGTCCCGCGCTACAAGTACGGCCAGTTGATCAGCAAAAGGAGCAAAAGGATCAGCCACAGATCGGCGATCGGAGGGAAATTACACGGAAACAGGCTCGTCGGCCAGTCCCGCCGGCACGGCGGTGTCCGACGGACCGATTTCCTCACACGCCGTGGCCGAGCGGCTGCGGCAGCCGACGAGGAAGCAGCTGGCGGTGGACGTCGGCGGCCGCGGCCGACGAGGCAGAATGGTGAGGAGCCGAGGTAGGAGCCGTGCGGAGACGACGAAGGACCGGCCGGAGTGGCTCGGAGGATGTCGCTGCGGTGGCCCCGGTACCAATTCCTCGTCTCCTCGTCCATCGGTTCCATGTCGCCGCCGCCCATCGGGAACGCCAAGTCCGTGTTCCTCTTCTTCGCCGCCGCCATCGTCTTCGACGAGGCGATCCGGACGCCTTGGTTGGCGAGCATCTCCCGCCACTGTCGTCGAACTTGTCGTTCCTCCCGTCGGCGTGCGACCTCAAGTCGGCCCAGCACTTGTCGATCGACGCCGCATCCCGTCGGCGGGATTGTCCGTCCGTTTGAGCTCTTTGAGCTTCTTCCGGCCGAGTTCGTGGCGCCCTTCCGCCGCGCAAGCCGCCGGAGCGTCGGGGTTGTACTTGCTCGGTCTTGCTCTTCCGCAGGGTCGTGCGAGTTTCCTTCCACTTCTCGCAGTTCTCGAGGCGGGCGTAGACGTTGAGGAACTTGAACCGGCAGCCGGTGTCGTCCGTGTACATGTCCAAAGCTCGGCGCGATCTGGGAAAAAGAGCACAGTGATACGGGTCGGCTAACGACGATGTACCTCGGTGATGCGGGGTCGACGGAGCATACCTTTTGCTCCAAGTCGTGGCCGCCGATCGGCCGTTTGTCGACCTCCTCTCCGTATGCCGTGCCATTTGTTGCACGCCGTCTGCATGATCCCCCAATGGGTGGCCATTGCCTTGTCTCCCCGGTACACGTTCATGTTCGTCTTGTTGAAGTAGGGATCGACGAGTTTGCGTTCCTCGTACGCCTGCCTCACTCGAAGCCAATATGTGTCGAACGACTGATTGGCCCCGATTATGCCGTTCGTGGACACGGTCATCCAAGCTTCGGCGAGGCACTCCTCTTCCTTCGGCGTCCATTTGATACGCGGTTCGGCAGGCGGCGAGTCCTTCTTCCTCTTCTTCTTCCCCTTCGACAGGTTGGCGGCGGCTTGAGTTGGCTCTTCTTCTTCCTCGTCTTCTTCTTCGACGGCTTGGCTTCCGTCGGCAACATCCTCCCGATGCTCGTTGCGCGCCGCCACAGCTGTCATCGCCCTCGCCTCCTCTTGCGTGAAGAACCCCGGGCACGCAGCGGCGGCGGCCATGAAGAACCCCGGGCTCGCAGCGGCGGCCATGGAGCCGGAGGTGATCATCTCGTGGATCTCCTCTTCGTTCGGCGCCGCCGTCGCACCGAACGGGAGCGGCCCTCGTCGCAGGGCCGGCGAGGTGCCCTCGAACTGGCCGCCGCCGACGACGTCAAGCTCGGGCGGCGACGCCGTGGACCTGGACGGTTGGACGTAGGCGCCCTCTTGGAACACGGTAGTCGACGACGGCGAGTACGGCGAGGGGAGAAGGACGACGGGAACTGGTTGTACCTTGCGTCGGCCATTGGCCGGGGAACATGCCGCCGCCGCCGCCGCTCATGGCCATGCTGATCATCCTCGCTTGTTCGTCCTGGGCCGCCGCCCTCTTGGCGGCGGCTTTTTTCACCCTCTCCGCCCTGCCGCTTGTTTCCACCTCACGCCGTTTCTCGTCCGCCGCCCACTCGGCGTTCAACATGCCCGGCGGCTTCGTCTTCTTCGCCCGCGGCTTCCTCGCCGACGCCTTCGGCGGCATTGTGGTGGACGAGAAGACGAGGAGGAGAGTGATGGTGGACGAGAAGACGGCGCCGGGAACTGGAACTGGAAGACGAGGAGAATGGCCAAATTCGGCGGGAGAGATTGGGGATATGCAAGCAAATTGGAGGGAATGGGGATATGCAAGCAAATTGGAGGGAAAATCGACAGGATTTGGTTTTCCTGTCGCCGACTACGCGGGTCCACACGACGTTTCGCGCCAAAATCTTTCGTCCGGGGTCCCCGAGCGCGCCCCGGGGGACCGGGGATGGCGTGGGCTCGCCGGATGGATGAAGGGCCAAATCCGAACGAAAACGAGGAACCGGGGGTCCGACTAGGCCGAATTACGCCGTCCGGATGGAAAAAACGCTCGCGCATGACCTGTTCGGGGACGAGTGGAGATGCTCTTACACTCACACAGTCACACGACCCTACCCCGACGGACAGGGGCCGGTGAGGTGAGGGCTACCTGCTACGTGGCGTGCAACCGACGGGAAACCATGCCGCTTCCCCAGCCCGTGGACTCCAACAAGTGCAGAGCCCAGACGTGAGCTGAACTCGCACGAGAACTCCGCGGCCATGCGCGGCACGTCGCGCACGTACAAGCCGAGCTCGCGTGGTGTCGGTGTCAGTGTCGGTGTCGGTGGAGCCCGTCTCCCTTGTTCTCGTACCCATTTGTTTATTATTTTAGTTTTTTGTTAGTTTTTGACTTTTATGCTTTGGTATATTACTAGCAAAAGTGCCCGTGCGTTGCACCGGGATAAATAAATATTTAAATGCTTCTATAAACTATTTGTGTTGACACTTGTCCTCTTGGTCACAGCTAGAGGTTCCTTCACTGGCTCATTTGCCTGCCGATTAGATCACACTACACCGTCTATGCGGCAGTGCAACATCAATATACCGTTGGCGTTAAGAAGAAAAAAGAGGATGAATAAATCGTTGGATGCTATTAGTTTATTCTAATACGGTGGTTAAATTAATTTAGATTAATTATATTACAAAAAGTTGTCCCCAAATAAACTCTAATTTGCATGCTACCGAGATATTAAAAAAACTACATTCATTTACTGGTCATCCACGCCGAGTGAGGTGAGGACTGGTGCAAGGGTCGGTGGCCGCCGTGGCGCGTGAGCCTCGCCGGCCTAGAAGGTATACTCGGTCGTCTCCATCCTCAGAGAGACGTCGCCTCCCTGGGGCATGGCGAGCGCATTGCGAGGCCCCAATCCACCGCCACACCGCGCCTCTCTCTCGTTTCCCCCTCGTGCTCAACCCGACCATGCCTCCAAGCCGGGCCTAGGCTTGGGCCTTGATTTTGTGCGATTTAGTGAAGCAGCTCGGCCCAAGGCCCGAGGCCTGATGGGCTTTCTATGTGATGGGCCAGGCCTGAGCCTATTTTGAACCCATCCAATCTTCTTCCACCTGTATCCCTATTTATCAAATTGGTCTGATCCTTAGCTTCCTCATGCCACCAGATTCCTTATTTAATAATCCGCTCCGGCATGTGACCTGTGTGACATTATTCTTTTAAGTCTTCTCATATTTGCTGCTGATTGTTGTTCTAATTCGGCTCAGATTAACCCAAAATATTTAGGCATATAAACTGGTGGGAGTTATTATATGCCGGCGAGGTGGGACTATTTCCTGATGTATACGCACTGGTTAAAATGAAAAAGAGCATCCATGTGCTTACGGCCTGGTCAGTCTAGCAGCCCATAACGGGAGGTCTAGCGGACGATTCTGAAATCTGAAAAGAAAGGTTCGATCGATTGAGGAGGTACCTCCCTCGGTTGATCGCGCTCCAAGCTGTCTGCGCAGTGAAGCGAAGATTTCCAATCGAGGATTAAGGATCTCTATAAAAAAATATTGACGAAGAAAACCAACAGCGCGCCGCCCCCAAAGCTCCCTGCTCCCAGCGAAGTCGCCCTGCGTGCCGCCTTCGGCAAACTCTCCAAGCGAGCCTCCCCAGCCACCCCACTCGCCGAGTCGCCGACTCGGGTCCTACCCCCGTCTCTCTTCTCTCGCTCAGTTCTCTCCCCGTTCGTTCCAGACCCGCCTCCCTTCGGGCCGGCGTCGACCGGAGCCGGTGAGCCGCCGTGGCTCCGTGGAGCCGCTGCGCCGGCGGAGTTGGAGAAGGCCAGGGAGGGCAGGGGAGTTGGAGAAGGACAGGGCCGGGGACCAGTTCGTTGCTTCTTTGCCCTGTTCTAGAGGTGTCTCGGTAGGGAGGACGGAAAACAAACTTCAACCGATACGGTGGCAATTTAGTGTATTATGCGATCTGGTGGGAGGGCAAAACTGTCCTAAAAAATGTTGGACGAAGCCCGTGCGTTGCAACGGGATAGGAAAAACTCTGCCGACGCCAAGGGTGGGAGGCCACCACCCACCGGCGCAAGGCTGTGAGGAGTGCAGGAGTCCACCAGCAGGAAGCTGAGAGCAGGTTTATCTTTTTCATATAGTATATTAATTTTATTAGCTTTTATTTGATAAAAATACGTTATAAAAAAGTGAAAACAAATGAGAGAAGTCCACTTTACCCCCTCAAACTTGTCTCAAGGTTTAGTTTGCAACCCTAAATTTTTATTTGTTTCAAGTTTCAACCTCAAACTTTAGAAACTATTCAGAATACACCCCTTTCATTGTTTTTATTGCAACCTCGCCTTTTTCATGTACGATAAATCAACGCCCGAGTTAAAATATAACCATATTTGTATGTACCTCCTCATACATGCATGCTAGGACTGGTATACCAAAATCAACGAATGCGCGTTTGTATGTTCTCAGTCAGCGACAACATATTTCTTTCTTGTATATCTCACATGTGAGATCTCAATACATGTACTGAGTATATTTAGTTAAAATACATGATAAACCCGGCTGATGTGTATATAAAATTGGCTTAAACCAGTTAGGGACGGTGAAAGTGGTGTATTCCAAACGGTTTTTAAAATTTAGGGTTGAAACTTAAAACAAATAAGAGTTAAGTGTTGTAAACTGAACTTTAGGACAAATTTAGGGTGGTAAACTGGACTTTTCTCAAAACAAATTACATTACCAAAATCCCGTCTGAAAAGGAACCTCGTATTATTCCGTTTAGGATTCAGCTCATATACAACAAAGTGGGAAAAAAACTTGATGCGATGTGTATGGGCTGCACAAGCAGCACACACATTTTGCATAGATGAAGACATGAAATGGCACTTCATTAGTTTCTATACGGAATAAACACAGAAATCACAGGAGTCCACTATACAACATCATTATTTATGATTGCATCGAAGAGATTCTTGATTCTTCCTAGGCAAGTGAACGTGACCACATCTCCAGTTCACATTCAGTAAAAAAAAACTGCATAGAAAAAGATTCTAGTGATACCCAGATTTCAGAATAAGATAGTGTACTGCATTGCAGTTAGGACAGTGGCGAAGCTGAACTCACTCGATAGGCCGAACCTCACCGGCCATCATACTGAGAAACTCCTGCATCCGTGATCCTGTTTAACAAGACTTCATGCTGAGAAACTCTTGCAGACCATTCCACGACATATATCAAAGGGGCATATAATCGAACACCTTCCGCGCAGCTCCACACGCGAAGCCTGAAAAAACCAAGTGATGAGAGCCCTTGCATAGTTCCATACTTTCATTGACCTGCCGTGCAGGTGCTAGTTCAACTCCCCTACCCTATCCATGGCCAGACAACAAAGCTACCGGCAGCATGAATTAGCAGCAGATCGATCACCTCGGCTCCATAACGCACCGGAAGCAAAAGGCCCCCTCTCAGCTTCGCCAAGGTCGCCCGCCCATCCCCAAATTCCTTCTCAGTGTCGGCAATGTCGAGCTGGGGCGGAACTTCGGCCGTGGCAATATCCATCTCGATCTTGTGCAGAAATTCCGGCGGGACTTCGCGCTGGATTTCGATTTCGGTCGAGGGGCAGAAGTCCTTTGTATGAGGAGATCGAAGAACACAACCCGTGCTCGTGTTGGAGACGCGAGGGTGACCGAGGCTAGGGCGTTGGCACCCGGTTCGAGGCTGCGGATCTGGCTGATGGTCGAGGCAGCCGCTGGCGAACTCCGCACGCGCCCTAGCGCCTCTCCCCTCACAGGCCGCACCGCTGCTGCGACTCGAGGGCCACCCGACTGCGCGCCCCTTCTCCTCTGGCTCGTGCTCGCCATCGGCCTCACCATCCGCCGCCTCAAGTTCTGCGACCGCCCTCTTCCCGTCGCCCGACCGCCTCGTCTCCTCCCCGACCTCTGCTCGTCAACGGTCGCGTCCGTCTCCTGCAGCAACTCGTCGCTGCTCGCGTGGTGCTTGGACGCCCTGCCGTCCCGCTGTTCCTCGCGCCCGTAGGCCGAGCGCCGCCAGCACCGCTCCCCGCGGCCGGCCTCTATTTCGTCCTCGCGCGCCCCCGTGAAATTCGCCGCCGCCTCGTCCTGGACGCGGTGGAGAACGGTTGACGAAGAAAAGAAAAGAAACAAACGAATTGGTACCACGGTGGCACTTTGCTGTAATATGGGATTTGGTGGGAGGGTAAAACTGTCCAACGAAAAGTTGGACGAAAATTCTGGCAGAAACCTTAGCTCCTTTATTATTAAGGTATAGATGTTCAATCCCGATTTTAATTAGTGTGATTCCTACCTACTTCATTCAGTCAAAGGCGATTATAAAATGGGAGATAGCGCTCACAACGTCCGCCCGCGGTTCAGAAACGGCATGTTTAAGGTGCTGTCGGTGTATTCTACATTTTCTAGTTTAAAATTTACTACGTAGTATTAAAAAAATTACACTAGAAAAAGCAAAATAAACTACAAGTAAAACTTAGATTGGATCACACTTAACACTTTTAGGCATGTGCCGTTCGCGACGCCGCCTAAACCAGCATCCATCTTATACCAGTAGGAATTGTTGGATCATTTCGCTTGTGTCTCGAGCCGTAAGATTGCCAAGTACCCCATAAACTCCTCTCGGCAACGAGGCTGGCTAAATACAAGCATGTTATATCGTGTAAGATCTCATCTCGCAACCATTTTTCTTTGTTTTTGATAGTTTTTGACTTTTATCCTTTGTTATGTTCAATGCGGAGTTTAATTAGTGTGATTCCTACTTACTTCATTTCAGTCAAAGGCGTTATAAAATGGGATAGAGTGCTACCAACGTCCGCGAATCCAGAAACTCCACTCGGCAGCTAATGAGAGTTGTTGGATCGTCCGTGTGTCTCTAGCCGTAAGATTTCCAAGTGCACGATAAACTCCACTCGGCAAACTCGTTGGCGCTCCACAACGAGGATCTGATCTCACATGCTAGGAAAATATTATTATATTCTCGGAGATTTTACTTCACTGCCTAGAATGTGTTTTTGTCATGTAGGTGAGATTTTTTGTTTGTTTGGTTGTTTTGCAGCACCCGTGGAGGAACGATGACGCCACGTCTTGTCTTTAGGACGATACATCCATTTGGTTTACATAATAACTTTGGAATGGAAAATAAATTGACTGTGCTCATGAGCCTATAATATTTAACTTGATTAATCGACTTTGTGACCGCGCTCCACGTAGGAGACTCTATCCAGCATGTCTTCGTGCCAGTTTATTACAAATTTCATATTATTTTCTCTTTAAACCAAATGGTTGGTTCTTTATCTAAGTGCTCCTTTTATAATTTGGATAGAGATTTGCCGCAACAGATTTATGTCAATAGTTTCTTCATCCATTTACCATCATCATTTATTTATAATAAACTTTTTTATTTTTAAAAAATTACTATAAATTTTATCAACATATGATCTTGACTGATATTGTTTCATATCATATTCAAGAAAATTAAGGACATACTAATTCATCTACATATAAAGATATATTAACTTGATTTTGTCGTTGACCCTAGAAATTTTACTTGCAGTAAATTTGAAGCATATAATTATCAATAAAATGGTATTAATTTTTTAGTTTTTACGGAGGAGTTGTTAAAATATTTTGCTAAAACACATTCTTTTTTATTGGATAAATCTAAGAGTGATAATATCACATGTATTCACAGATTAATTTGTGCCGCTCGAGAATTGGGAATATATGTATATGTTTGTGCCTACTTTACTTTATAAAATAGCATGCCAAATAATTCTAAAGCTAGTAGAGCTATCTAGAATCCATGATTGGCTATTTTAGATGTAAGTAAAATTGAAGAGATAACAATCTATTACCTAAACAAAAATCCTAGAATATAGTGTGTATATGTTAGTGTTTTATCCCCATATTGTTGCATTACGTTGGATTACGGGGAGTGGTGTTTTGGAACATGGGAGCATATGCTCCCTTTATTTTAAAATTCATCTTACACATATTTTGAATTTCAAAAAAATTGAAACAAAAAATTCGCACGTACATTTTCACGTGCTACGCGCTCACAAAGTTGTTTCATAAAAAATGGACTTGTCATGTGACGTGTGTAAAAAAGACAAAACTCAGTGCTAAAAATAATGTTTTTTACAAGGTAAATTTTCTCTTTTTGACATAGACCACAAAAAATATTGATTTTTCCTGAAACTTGAGGAATGCACATATATTATGGAGATGTACATGTAGAATTTTTTGTCAAAATTTTTCGACAACTCGAGATATAATTTTTCGGTATAGGGAGCATACGCACCCGGGAGCCGAATTGAATTTCCGATTACTACTAGTATCCTGCGGCTCAAGGTCATATAGCTACATGGGTATTATATAGCTATCTGGACAACACTCACAAACTGAATTCATGCGGAGCAAGTTACATAAGTTAAACCATAGCATTCCATCACTTGTGGGTAAACCATTACAACAACCTCAAATTCTTGCCATGTCGATCACCGGGAGAAGAACTTTCTGCCTCGATACACTAGGTGGACCGAAATCACATACCATGTCAACTCGAAATGAGAAACAGATATGTACAAAGGAATATATGCGGCTCATTAGCATGTTTGGACGAGTTCGATGATTGTAGATGCATTTCACTCAAAGAATAAGTTGAATCCATTGATATATCAATAAATTTAGGATCAAATATTGACATCTCATTCACTACATTTGAAATGGCAAATAAATGTTAATTTTATCATCCGGTGTCGGTGCCGGTGGAGCCCGTCCCTCTTGTTCGTGTGTACCCATTTGTTCATTTTTTACACGAATTTGTAAATTATTTTCGTTTTTGTTAGTTTTTGAATTTTATCCTTTGGTATGTTCAACCACTTGTCCACGCCATGTCAACACGCATAACAAATCACCAAGTAGGGAAAAAATAAAAAACAAAGTATGAGCTTCAACAAACTTGTTTGTCATATTCAGTTTCAGACTCACGTGCCTCCCGGGCGACTCTAGAGGCATCGCCACCGCCACCCAAAGAGGTTCCTTCCCTGTCGCTCCCTTCAATCCGCTTGTTGGGAATATGCCCTAGAGGCAATCATGTGTGATGTAATTCCTAATATATTCATAAGGTTATTATGTTTTCTTTGTATGAACATCTGATATGCGCATCATTGAATGTGTGATTCAATTGTGGAATTGAGTATTCATGTTGTTCATAATAGATTATCCTTAGTCATCGAAATTGTGCTTGACACACAACTTAGACCACTGTGTATGCTGGCTGATGACTCGGTTCCACTTGTCATGGGAATGGTGATGTTATTCCGACTTACACGGATTCGGCTAAAGAGTTTAGCATGAGTCGGACAGACCCACATTGAGATACAACAAACAAGTCGTCATTTGTATGGCTCAATCAGTGTAATGCTTAGACCTGTTTTTGTCGCATGATCTGGTTTGTGGATGAACTGGCTTAGATTATGCCAAACGTTGTTCCGTAACAGGACAATTATAAAGATAGGGTTCGGGTTGGCTAAGAAGCAAGCTACGTGACATGGATAACCAAGATAGGATTTTGCCCCTTCAATTGGAGAGATATTCTTTGGGCCCTCTCGAGTGATATGATTCAGAAAGCATGGCCATGCACGACTCGGTTAAGTGTGAACTGAGGCGATCGAGTAAGTGTTAGTCGGGTGAATCACATATCACATATCGAGAAGAGAGTTGAGCTATTAAAGGGATAACGAAAATTCTTGTAATATCCCGGGTTTAGAGGCTACAAAATGAGAGAACAACAAAGTGTGCATTGCATTCATGCATAAAAAATCTGGGGAATTTTCGCGCTTTCAAATAAAACTTACCACAGTAACTGAAGTTTCACTTCACTTGTTGGAATTGAAGTAGATCATCAAGTCAAGCGCTATAAACTTCACTGTGATCTTTGCTAAAACCTTGTTTGGGTAGACATAATTTGATCCATAGGTTGGATCAAAAGGAACTATAACTATTACACAACACTTTGAGTGAGGATCAAATACCAAATCCTGTAAAGGATCATAATATGGTATTCCTTACAACAACACATTCTTTAAGAATCAACCCTAACTTAATAACACCTAAAAGTTAGCAACTACCTTTGTGTGTAATTTAATTCACTTATAAATAAGGTAAACCACAGGGTCTAAAGTGCTAAAAGTCACACATTCTTATTTAAATCATAACTTATTAAATATATGGAATATCATAAAACTAAATCCATTGACATTATGAATTATTCCAAACTATTTGAATAAAACTAACTGTGAGTATTTTGAAACTCATATGATCATGCCTTGGTGAAATCAAACCCAACTATCCAAAATTCAGGAATAACCTTCAACCTTGACCCTTTGACCAATATTATAATATAAATCCAATCAAATATGATATAGTGACTCATCAACAGTAATAAAACCATCCACAAGACATTTAGTAACAAATGCCACTTGGCTATCCAAACATAAATCATATGAGAGGATAATCTCTATGCCACATAGAATGAAAATATCTACATGACTTGCATCCCAAGCTTTGCCACCTCATGCTCAAAGGATTGCTATGGATGAGGTCATGACAACCAAGCACCTTACTCATCAAACCAAAACAAGAGTCACCCACCTATGTGTCATGATACTAGAGCTTAACCAAGCCTATAAATAAAGTCACACCCTTCATCCATTTGATTACCTTGTAGCATGATACAATGAAGCAAACACATAGAGCCACTCCATGCATTAGCTAGGATCAAGATGAAGAAGCTAGGAGGTGGAGGCATACCACAAGATGCAGTTTTATCAGATTTCCTGAGGAACAAGCTACAGAAGATATCAAGGTAGAATTCCTAGGAAAACCATATATTTAGAGGATCATATCATCATCTCTTGAGTAGGACTTTAGGATATTCCAGGACATTGAGAAGTGAGAGAAGTTATAATACTAACCATAGCCATGTTCATACAAAAATATTAGAGAAGTACTAATCCTAGTTGTTCAAGTCAATATTTAATCTTGGAGGTGAGAACCCTATTCCAATAGCAATACCTTAGAAAACCAATTCCATATTCATCACAACTTGGTATTAATTATAAACCCTAAGCATCTAGGATGAGTGTGATGAGAGGAATATTAAAGAGGGATTAGTGAGGAATGAGTGGATCTTGTCTAATGCATGATGATACCTTGTAGATATAGATGATAAGTTAAACCATATGATTACTAGATCTCATCTATCGCATAAAAAATAAGTATATCACTAGTAGTTAACCCCAGACCAATCCTCATGCATTGTTTGGAGGAGTAACCCTATCTAGCCAATAAAACATAATCAAAGCTTATGCTTATACCCAATTCTAGCTTGTGTACCACATGGGTAATCCCAACTAAAACCCTACACCACATTTGAATCCAAGTACCACTTGGGATCATGAAAAGAACCCTGTCATGCCTCATGGCTATTTATATTGCAATTTAATGAAGAGTATGCAAAACCCTAACCCTTTCACATAGGATACACTTCACATAAAATGATATGCCCTAACTTTTGTACCATGAATCCCAAATATAAACCAAGCCATAGATAATTAAGGCCTAAATGCTATTTGGTGAGTAGAGTGAAACCAATATCCAATTCTATTTTTCTTTCCAAATACCTTGCTTAGTGAACCAAATAAAATAGTAATTGATAAAATAGAACTATCATATAAGTAGTTGATTTAACCATGAGGAGTAGAGGATCTATCCTAAATAGATTAAGCTTAAGCTAGTTAATGGAGATTGGTGACTGTAAAGTTTATTCAACCATTTCATTAAACCCTAAGAAGCCATCATCCACATAAAATCATAAACCAATTCCATTCCCTTTACCATTTGTTAAACTCTAGCCATAATTAAATTATATGTGAGTAATCACTATGGTTAAGCACTAGAAAAATAGAATGTGTTCACCATGCACATGTTCTAAATTTCAAATCATTTTAACAGAGTTAATTCTTAAATTAAAAAGCAATTAAGATGAACCCTAGATTCATAACTATTTTGAATTTTGAATTGCGTCTCATAAGAACAGAAAATAAATCAATTATAAGTGGTTGTTTATAAACACAACAATACAGTGAGTAGCATTATCAAATTGTTTTGATATTCTAATAATTTAGAACCTGCAAAATAAAACAGAATTCAAATTGAAATCAAATAACAAATTCAAACCAGGAAATAAAAACAGAAAATATAAAACAGAATTTGAAAAGAGAAAAGAGAGGGAAACTTACCTGTCTAGGCCGCAGCAGCCCAAAGCCAACCCAGCAGCAGCCCAACTCCACGGCCCATTCCAGCCCACGGCCTCGTACCGTTTCATCACTGGCACAAAACAAGACGAGAGCGTCGTCTTCCTCCATGGCGTCGACATGCAGAGAGGAGCGGCAGCCACGTCCTCGAAGCCGATAAGCACCCGGACGCCACTGAAGTTTCCAGAACCCTCCACTATCTCTCTCGCGTCCGAGCTTATACAGGAGCACCAAGATTCGCGCCCGTATGCATCTCACCGTCGTCGATGCATCTGAACCACTGCCGCCGGTGAAATGCCGATCTGGACCTCACCGAGCTCTATAAAAGCTGCCAGTAGCTTTGCCGTAGAACCCTTGTTCTTCGCCGCCCTCCCATTTCCTCTCTAGGTCCTCCAAACTCTCGCGTTCATCCAATCTCTGCCACCGGAGTCGAAGACGAAGCCGACGGAGGAGGCCACCCCAAGCTCTATTGAGCGGTCCACGAGGAGCGCCTGGACTAAAGGAGCATCCGGGAGGAGCCCAACATCAAGGGAAGCCGCGTGGAGGACTAATTTCGTCGATCCCTTCCGCAACACTGATACGTCTCCGACGTATCGATAATTTCTTATGTTCCATGCCACATTATTGATGATATCTACATGTTTTATGCATACTTTATGTCATATTTATGCGTTTTCCGGAACTAACCTATTGACGAGATGCCGAAGGGCCGCTTGTCGTTCTCGCTGTTTTTGGTTTCAGAAATCCTAGTAAGGAAATATTCTCGGAATCGGACGAAATCAACGCCCAAGCATCTTAGAAATACACGAAGCTTCCAGAACACCCGGGAAGGACCAGAGGTGGGCCACAGGGGCCCCAGGAGGGTGGCTGGCGTGGCCCAAGCCCTGGCCGCGCCGCCATACCCCCTCACCGCCTCGTCGCCCCTTCGACTCCGCCTCTTCGCCTATTTAAGCCCCCTCGACCTAAAACCTCGATAATAAAAAGCCACGGTACGAGAAACCTTCCAGAGCCGCCGCCATCGCGAAGCCAAGATCTGGGGGACAGGAGTGTCTGTTCCGGCACACCGCCGGGACGGGGAAGTGCCCCCGGAAGGCTTCTCCATCGACACTGCTGCCATCACCACCGCCATCTTCATCAACGCTGATGTCTCCCATGAGGAGGGAGTAGTTCTCCATCGAGGCTCGGGGCTGTACCGGTAGCTATGTGGTTAATCTCTCTCCTATGTACTTCAATACAATGATCTCATGAGCTTCCTTACATGATTGAGATTCATATGAGTTTTGTATCACTATTCATCTATGTGCTACTCTAGTGATGTTATTAAAGTAGTCTATTCCTCCTGCACGGTGTAATGTGGACAGTGTGTGCATCGTGTAGTACTTGGCGTATGCTATGATCGTGATCTCTTGTAGATTGTGAAGTTAACTATTACTATGATGGTATTGATGTGATCTATTTGGTTATGTTGATCTGTCATGCACTCTAAGGTTATTTAAATATGAACATTGAATATTGTGGAGCTTGTTGATAACCCACAAGTATAGGGGATGCGTGTGCACCGTGTGGGTCTCTTAGGCCATATTTCACAGAATACTTACTCAATGTTGAATGGCATAGTGAGGTTATTTATATCTCTTTAAGATTGGTAATATGTTTTGTATCACAATTTATCTATGTGCTACTCTAGTGATGTGTTATTAAAGTAGTTTACCCGCATGTGTGCAAAGGTGACAGCAAAAACGTGTTAGTACTTGGTTTATGCCATGATCATGATCTCTGTGACGGGGTCAAGGTTAACTATTGCTATGATAATATTGATGTGATCTATTCCTCCACATGCATGAAGGTGACAAAGCTGCATGCTATGTTAGTACTTGGTTTAGCCTTTTGATCTATCTTACACTAAAGGTTACTAAAATATGAGCATTATTGTGGAGCTTGTTAACTCGCATTGAGGGTTCGTAATCCCAATGCAATGTGTTCATCATCCAACAAAAGTGTAGAGTATGCATTTATCTATTCGTTATGTGATCAATGTTGAGAGCGTCCCACTAGTGGAAAGTCTAATCCCTAGGCCTTGTTCCTAAATACTGCTATCGCTGCTTGTTTACCGTTCTTTACTCGTAGCTACTAATGTCTAAGACACACGCTTGTTTACC
>NC_061510.1:331400573-331465711 GCF_022539505.1 Lolium rigidum
AAAAATATTTGCTGTTCTTCTTTGGTTTTGTAAATTTCATTATGAGTTCAATGGTCTTCGGTGGCTTGGGCGTGGTTTTCATTTCATATTATTCAAGCTACACAAGTGAAAGGCAATAATGACGATCTACGGCAATTCGAATGTGGTGAGAGGCTGGTATGAACTCTATTTGTTTTCATTTTTGTACATATACTCATCCATGTGAGCATGCTTAGTTGGTTCATATGAGGTATATGTCATTTAAGAAAGTCTAGTAGTTGTTAATGTGAGGTATATGTCATTTAAGAAAGTCTAGTAGTTCATGTGAGGTATATGTTCTTCTTTGGTTTTGTAAAGTTCATTATGAGTTCAATGGTCTTCGGTGGCTGGAGCGTGGTTTTCATTTCATATTATTCAAGCTACACAAGTGAAAGGCAATAATGACGATCTACGGCAATTCGAATGTGGTGAGAGGCTGGTATGAACTCTATTTGTTTTCATTTTTGTACATATACTCATCCATGTGAGCATGCTTAGTTGGTTCATGTGAGGTATATGTCATTTAAGAAAGTCTAGTAGTTCATGATCTCTCATGTTTAGCTCCAATTTATTAATATGAGTAGCATGTCATGGATGTTTGCTTGTATTGTTTTATTCATAAATAGGTATGACATTGTGGTATCCTCCTCTGAATAATTCATTTGAATTGACTTGGCACATGCTCACGCATGCATATGACTGAACAAAAGTCAATTAAGCCTCTATGATTTACATTGCTTCAGAGTTCTTGTATCACTTTTATGCCTCCGTTAATTTATTTTGCTGCAAGCATGATTATGACAGTGATTGCTCTCTTGATTTGTCGCTCCCAGTCTATTGCTAGCCTTCACTTGTACTGAGCGGGAACGCTGCTCGTGCTTCCGAACCCCTGAAAACCAAGTTGTTCCAAAGTGTCCACCATATATACCTATGCATGGCATTTCAAACCATTCCAAGTAAATTCTCATGCGCTACCTTTAAACCTTCAAAATGCTTCTCAATTTGTGTTAATATTTTATAGCTCATGAGGAAGTATGTGGTGTTTATCTTTCAACCTTGTCATTTACTTTTGAGGGACTTTCATAATAAGAGCTGGCAACGGGGTGCCCAGCCCCAACTAATAAGTTCATTAATAATTCTCTTCACATGTTTTGCTCTGATTCATTAGTAAGCAACTTAATTTTGCAAATAGACACTCCTCCATGGTATGAGATTGATGGTAGGCACCCGAGGATTCGGTTAGCCATGGCTTGTGTAAGCAAAGGTTGGGGGGAGTGTCACTCATAATAAAAACTAAAATACGTGTGTAAACAAAAGTGAAGAGGGATGATCTACCTTGCTGGTAGAAATAACGTCCTTCATGGGAGCCGCTCTTGAAAGTCCGGTTGGCGAGGTAGTTGGTGTACCCATTACCATTCGTTGACAACAACAAACACCTCTCAAAATAATTTTACTCCTGTTTTAAAAATGAAAAGCTCTAGCGCATGTTAATCCCTGCTTCCCTCTGCGAAGGGTCAATCTTTTACTTTTATGTTGTGTCTCCATCCTTTCTTTGAGCACTTTCTTGAGAGCACAAATGTCATTCTTAGTATAATATGCTTGTCCCAAAATATGATTGATTGTGGTATAACTTTGATGCTTTTATCTTTGACAATCTCTATTTCTAGTCTTTCTATGAACCTCAGGGGTGCCTGAGCATTTATGTTTTGCTGATCAAATATGGGCAAGCGAGATACCACTTTATCATACTCTTCTATGCACATTGCAATCCTGCTTATAGACATGATTCATGATGCTTATTATTAATTGTTGGTACCTTTCCATGATTGACATAGCTATTAGATGATCTTATTTGCATGTATCTTATTATGAACTGCCTAAGTGTTAGCCATATCATGAGAATATTTACATCATATGAGCAAATGTGTTCGTGAAAGTTCTTTTATCGCACTCAGTTGTTAACTGAATTGCTTGAGGACAAGCAATAAGCTAAGCTTGGGGGGAGTTGATACGTCCAAAACGTATCTACTTTCCCGAACACTTTTGCTATTGTTTTGCCTCTAATTTGTGTATTTTAGATACAACTAACACGGACTAACGCTGTTTTCAGCAGAATTGCTCTGGTGTCTCATTTTTGTGCAGAAATTCAACTTTCGGGAAAATCCTCGGAATTTATACCAAAGGGCCTATTTTACCAGAAGACTCCCGGAGCCAGAAGGGCAAGCCAGGTGGAGGCCCGAGGGCCCCACACACTAGGCCGGCGCGGCCCAGGAGGGGGGCGTGCCGCCCTACTGTGTGGCCACCTCGGCTGGCCTCCGACCCCCTCCTCTGGACTACTTAAGGGGTTTCGACCTAAAAAACGCGAGAAGGGAAGTCGAAGTCGCCAGAAACCTCCCAGTACACCGCCACCGTCGCGAAACTCTGTCTCGGGACCAGAAACTCCGTTCTGGCACTCCGCCGGGACGGGGAATTGGAGGAGATCATCGCCATCATCACCACCGACGCCTCTCCATCGACCATCAATGTTTCCCCATCCATGTGTGAGTAATTCCCCCGCTGTAGGCTGAAGGGGATGGTAGGGATTGGATGAGATTGGTCATGTAATAGCATAAGATTGTTAGGGCATAGTGCCTAGTGTCCGTTATTGGTACTTTGATGATATTGTTGCAACTTGTTATGCTTAATGCTTATCATTAGGGCCCGAGTGCCATGATCTCAGATCTGAACATGTTATTATTTCATCATGATATGCATTGTTTTATGATCTTACCTGCAAGTTGTATACACATGTCGCTGTCCGGAACCCGAGGCCCCGAAGTGACAGAAATCGGGACAACCGGAGGGGAAGGCAGTGATGTGAGGATCACATGTGTTCACGGAGTGTTAATGCTTTGATCCGGTACTTTATTAAAAGGAGTACCTTAATATCCAGTAGATTCCCTAGAGGCCCGGCTGCCACCGGCTGGCAGGACAAAAGATGTTGTGCAAGTTTCTCATTGCAAGCACGTACGACTATATACGGAACACATGCCTATGGATTGCTTTGTACTTGGACACCGCTTTATTATTATCTGCAAATGCCCTGCTTTGATTGTTACATGAGTTTCTCTCATCCATGCAACGCCCGTCATCCATCCCTGTGCCTACAGTATTTTAATCCTGCTGTTTACTAAAATCACTACTGCTGTCTTTATTACTCTGCTGCTGTTATTTCACTACTGCTACTGCTATAAAACTGTTACTACTGATAAACTCTTGCGAGCAATTCTGTTTCCAGGTGTAGCTGAATTGACAACTCCGCTGTTAAGGCTTTCAAGTATTCTTTCTCTCCCCTTGTGTCGAATCAATAAATTGGGTTTTACTTCCCGCGAAGACTGTTGCGATCCCCTATACTTGTGGGTTATCAAACCCTTCAAACGATCGGCAGTGACATGTGCCAATCAGCTCCTGAAGTTGGTAGATGAAGCATAGGCCAAGCCTATTCCTGAAGCTGCCCCTGGCTCATCATCGGCGCTTCCTTGAACTCTTGCTTGATTAATTGTAAATAAGACCAATCGCAATTTGACTTAGCCCTGTTTTATTTCGGCTATGTTGCCAATTCGAACAATCTTTTGAATGTAACATACATGCCAAGCGCTCCCGATGGGAGTTTTATGTTAATGTCGTTCTGAACCGAAGATTGTACTGCAGATTCCTTCATCCTCTTCCCGTGCCGAGCCTTTTCCAAATCCTTCGACTAACGATGAATCTGACCTTGTTCATCTCTTACGTGACCAAGTGTCTCGTTTGAATAAAGACATCACCTCTCTTCGCGCAATGGCAGCGTTGGTGAAGAAAAAGGGGGAAATAGCAACTGCTATTGAGCAATACGCTCTCGATGGTCTTCATATCGCTACCGAAAGTTTGGGCTGTAAGTGTTAACCCCTCTTCTGATTTCGTGACGTAGCTTCGATGTTCCTTTAACTGATATTCGTTCCTTTACAGTCGTATCTTCAGATAAATCTGAAGAGGACAAGAAGATCCATGAAAAGGTCGAGGCGATGACTGATGTTGCTCACCCGAAACACGATTTATCGTTGCATCGTCCGAAGGCTGTTATCATGGTGAAGTTTGAGCATCGGGTAGAGAACCTGCATTACTACTTTGATAAATTCCACGCTCATCTCACGATGGTTTGGAAGACCTTGTTCCCTCTGGATCAGGCACCCGAGACTTTGTCTGCTCTGTTTACCCGATTTAAGTCTCCTGAGAGAATTCGCCAGCTGGTGCGGAAAGAGCTTCTGGCTGGTGCTGAACTTGCCTTTGCTTTAGTATTGGCATGTCATCCATCTTTAGACTTGAAAGCCGTAGCAAACACCGAGAGGAGTTTAGGCCAATATTATGATATCGCTAGAGGTCCTGCATATACCATTATCTCTCGGATGGAGACAGGCCTCGAGAGAGATCTGAGGGCCCAACGGAACCAGGGAGCCCAGTCATGAATGTAATAACCTTGTACGTGCATAAGATTGTTTGGTATAAATTTACCGTGTGTGTTGCACACTATGTTAGTTCGATTGGTAATTTATTGTCGAGGGCGGCTGAGTGATCAGTACAACCTGCTCTCCCGACGACTTCGTTGTGATTTGCAATTTTATTGCGAAGTCGATATGTAAGTTTTATAAGAGCGAGACCCATCGACTTAATCGAGGGAGTTAGACGCTTGGCTTCGTCACGTGGTGCACCGGTTTGAGCCTTATTTTGTAATAATGTAACCATCGACTGCAGCACTCGCGTATTTTCTCGAGGCTTGGATTGGTTGTTTTTGTGTGTCATTAATCTTAGCTCCCGTTGAGAGTATTTAATTAACGACACTGTGCAATCGTATTTTTTAGGCCAGCGCTCCCGATGGGAGTAAGAGCCAATGGCACGGGCCCCGAACGATCTATTCAGATGATAAGGCCTGGATCAAGAAAAAAGGTAGAAAACCTGATTAGAATTTTATTCATAACGCAAAAGCAACCTTAAGGGCTGTCGAAGTAATAAGAAACGATTGCATCCTAAGTATAGAACCATCGCAACTGTGCGATGTTCCATGGATTCTCAACATCTTTTCCCGAAGCTGGGTTTTTGAGCCGATATGCTCCTCCTGGTATCACTTCAGTGATGATGTATGGTCCTTCCCATGGAGATTCAAGTTTCAAGGGTCTTTCTTGCTTCAGTCGAAGTACCATATCTCCAACATTAAAGCTTCGACAGCGTATTCGTCGACTGTGATAATTTCTCAACGCCTGCTAGTATACCGTCGTTCTTGCCAAAGCAATATCTCGCGCTTCGTCAAGGAGGTCCACAGCATCTTACAGCGCGATGTTGGAAGAGGATTCTGTGTATGCTGTCACCCGAGGGGCTTCAAACCGAATGTCGGCTTGTAGAACTGCTTCGGCTCCATGTACCAAGGAGAACGGGGTGTACTGAGTCGACCTGTTAGGTGTGGTACGCAAACTCCAGAGTAAGGATGGTAACTCCTCGAACCAGGCTCCGGCCGCACCTGTAAGTCGTTTCTTGAGGCCATCCCCTATCAAACCATTGATCCTTTCCACCTGGCCGTTGGTCTGTGGGTGGGCCACTGATGCAAATTTCAATTTGATTCCTCCGTCATCACAAAATTTTCGAAACTCTTTGGATTCAAAGTTAGATCCGTTGTCTGTGACGATACTGTGGGGCATACCAAATCGACAGGTTATTCCCCTGAAGAACCGCACTGCCGTTTCGGCTTTCTGGTTTCGAACGGGTACTGCCTCGATTCACTTAGTGAACTTGTCGACTGTGACCAGTAAGTACGTGTGTCCTCCAGGCGACGACCTCGGCAGTGGTCCAACTTAGTCGAGTCCCCACTGAGCAAAGGGCCATGCCAGAGGTATTGTCATTAGATCTGTCGCAGGGGCGTGCGGCTTTGGTGAGAAGCGCTGACAGGGGTCACATTTCATGACTAGATCTCGAGCATCCGACGCCGCCGTTGGCCAGTAAAATCCTGCCCTGAAGGCTTTCGCCACAAGGGCCCTGCTTCCTGCATGGTGTCCGCAAGTTCCCTCGTGTATCTCGCGCAACAACGCTTTTCCATCGTCAATGGCGATACACCTTTGGAAGATACCCGAGATGCTACGCTTGTAAAGCTCACCATTTGCCACAGTGAAGGCTTTTGACCGTCTGACGATTCGCCTTGCTTCCACCGAATCCTCCGGCAACTCCTGCTTCGTCAGGTATGCTAGGAATGGTTTGGTCCATAATGGCTCGAGGAGGAGGACTTGCTCCGCTGATGGAGGTGGAGATTCTTCAACAGTTTGTTGCTGGCTTGCCTCTGATTCATCAGTCGATGGTTTTAAGGGTGCCGATGCTTTCTCTTTTATCGATCATTGAGTAATGACTTCGTAGAACACTCCGTCTGGAATGGGGGAGCACATGGACCCGATATTCGCCAGAGTGTCGGCTTCCTCGTTGCTGGCTCTGCCGATATGTTTGAGCTCACATCCTTTAAATTTGGCTTCCATATTTTGATACAACTGACGATAGGTGATCATGTTGTCACTAACCGCGTCACATAGGTTCATCGACTGCTGCACCACCAGGTTTGAGTCTCCGTAAATTTCTAGGCGAGTTGCCCCACATGCCTTTGCCATCTTCATTCCGTGCAGTAGCGCTTCGTATTCTGCTTCATTGTTCGTTGGTGATGTCTACGTTCCCCCTCCTTTCCTGTAGACAGTGTTGGGCCTCCAAGAGCAGAGGTTTGTAGAACAGCAGCAAGTTTTCCCTTAAGTGGATCACCCAAGGTTTATCGCACTCAGGGAGGAAGAGGTCAAAGATATCCCTCTCATGCAACCCTGCAACCACAAAGCAAGAAGTCTCTTGTGTCCCCAACACACCTAATAGGTGCACTAGTTCGGCGAAGAGATAGTGAAATACAGGTGGTATGAATATATATGAGCAGTAGCAACGGTGCCGGAAAATAGCTTGCGGGCGTGTAGTTGATGGTGGTGGTATTGCAGCGAGTAGTAACACGATAAAACAAGTAAACAAGCGATAGTAACGCAGCAGTATTTAGGAACAAGGCCTAGGGATTACACTTTCACTAGTGGACACTCTCAACATTGATCACATAACAGAATAGATAAATGCATACTCTACACTTTTGTTGGATGATGAACACATTGCGTAGGATTACACGAACCCTCAATGCCGGAGTTAACAAGCTCCACAATAATGCTCATGTTTAAGTAACCTTAAGTGTAAGATAGATCAACGAGACTAAACCGAGTACTAGCATAGCATGCACACTCGTCACCTTCATGCATATGTAGGAGGAATAGATCACATCAATAATATCATAGCAATAGTTAACTCCATAATCTACAAGAGATCATGATCATAGCATAAACCAAGTACTAACACGGTGCACACCTTGTCACCTTTACACACGTGCGGGAGGAATAGAACTACTTTAATAACACATCACTAGAGTAGCACATAGATAGTAGTGATACAAAACTCAGATGAATCTCAATCATGTAAAGCAGCTCATGAGATCATTGTATTGAAGTACATAGGAGAGATTAACCACATAGCTACCGGTACAGCCCCGAGCCTCGATGGAGAACTACTCCCTCCTCATGGGAGCAGCAGCGGTGATGAAGATGGCGGTGGAGATGGCAGCGGTGTCGATGGAGAAGCCTTCCGGGGGCACTTCCCCGCTCCGGCAGCGTGCCGGAACGAGACTCCTGTCCCCCAGATCTTGGCCTCGCGATGGCGGCGGCTCTGGAAGGTTTCTGTGGTTTTCGTCGAACGTATCAGGGTTTTCGATCCAGGGGCTTTATATAGGCGAAGAGGCGGCGCAGGAAGGTCGAAGGGGGCCCCACACCCTAGGGGGGCGCGCCCCCCCCCCCTAGGCCGCGCCGGGGTGTGGTGTGGTGGCCCTGCCACCCTTCTCTGGCGGTTCTCGTGTGTTCTGGATGCTTCCGGGTAAAATAGGAACCTGGGCGTTGATTTCGTCCGATTCCGAGAATATTTCGTTACTAGGATTTCGAAACCAAAAACAGCGAGAAAACGGAACTGGCACTTCGGCATCTTGTTAATAGGTTAGTTCCGAGAAAATGCACGAATATGACATAAAGTGTGCATAAAACATGTAGATAACATCAATAATGTGGCATGGAACATAAGAAATTATCGATACGTCGGAGACGTATCAGCATCCCCAAGCTTAGTTCTGCTCGTCCCGAGCAGGTAAAACGATAACACGGATAATTTCTGGAGTGACATGCCATCATAATCTTGATCATACTATTTGTAAAGCATATGTAGTGAATGCAGCGATCAAAACAATGTATATGACATGAGTAAACAAGTGAATCATAAAGCAAAGACTTTTCATGAATAGCACTTCAAGACAAGCATCAATAAGTCTTGCATAAGAGTTAACTCATAAAGCAATAATTCAAAGTAAAGGTATTGAAGCAACACAAAAGAAGATTAAGTTTCAGCGGTTGCTTTCAACTTGTAACATGTATATCTCATTGATATTGTCAACATAGAGTAATATAATAAGTGCAATAAGCAAGTATGTAGGAATCAATGCACAGTTCACACAAGTGTTTGCTTCTTGAGGTGGAGAGAAATAGGTGAACTGACTCAACATTGAAAGTAAAAGAATGGTCCTCATTGAGGAAAAGCATCGATTGCTATATTTGTGCTAGAGCTTTGATTTTGAAAACATATAGAGAGCATAAAAAGTAAAGTTTTGAGAGGTGTTTGTTGTTGTCAACGAATGGTAATGGGTACACTAACTACCTCGCCAACCGGACTTCCAAGAGCGGCTCCCATGAATTATTTTATTTTTTGGGTGGCACTCCTTCCAACCTTTCTTTCGCAAACCATGGCTAACCGAATCCTCGGGTGCCTGCCAACAATCTCATACCATGAAGGAGTGCCTTTTTATTTTAGTTTTATTATGATGACACTCCTCCCAACCTTTGCTTACACAAGCCATGGCTAACCGAATCCTTCGGGTGCCGTCCAACAATCACATACCATGGAGGAGTGTCTATTTTTGTTAATTAATTTGGGACTGGGAATCCCATTGCCAGCTCTTTTTGCAAAATTATTGGATAAGCGGATGTGCCACTAGTCCATATGAGAGTCCGTCAAAAGTAAATGACAAGGTTGAAAGCTAAACACCACATACTTCCTCATGAGCTATAAAACATTGACACAAATCAGAGGTGATAAATTTTGAATTATTTAAAGGTAGCACTCAAGCAATTTACTTTGGAATGGCAGGAAATACCATGTAGTAGGTAGGTATGGTGGACACAAATGGCATAGTGTTGTTTGGCTCAGGATTTGGATGCATGAGAAGTATTCCCTCTCGATACAATGGTTTAGGCTAGCAAGGCTTATTTGAAACAAACACAAGGATGAACCGGTGCAGCAAAACTCACATAAAAGACATATTGAAAACATTATAAGACTCTACACCGTCTTCCTTGTTGTTCAAACTCAATACTAGAAATTATCTAGACCTTAGAGAAACCAAATATGCAAACCAAATTTTAGCATGCTCTATGTATTTCTTCATTAATGGGTGCAAAGCATATGATGCAAGAGCTTAAACATGAGCACAACAATTGCCAAGTATCACATTACCCAAGACATTAATAGCAATTACTACATGTATCATTTTCCAATTCCAACCATATAACAATTTAACGAAGAGGAAACTTCGCCATGAATATTATGAGCTAAGAACACATGTGTTCATACGAACCAGCGGAGCGTGTCTCTCTCCCACACAAGTATGATGTAATCCAATTTATTCAAACACAAACAAAAACAAAAGCAAACAAACAGACGCTCCAAGTAAAGCACATAAGATGTGATGGAATAAAAATATAGTTTCAGGGGAGGAACCTGATAATGTTGTCGATGAAGAAGGGGATGCCTTGGGCATCCCCAAGCTTAGACGCTTGAGTCTTCTTGATATATGCAGGGGTGAACCACCGGGTGCATCCCCAAGCTTAGAGCTTTCACTCTCCTTGATCATGTTGCATCATACTCCTCTCTTGATCCTTGAAAACTTCCTCCACACCAAACTCGAAACAACTCATTAGAGGGTTAGTGCACAATATAAATTGACATATTCAGAGGTGACACAATCATTCTTAACACTTCTGGACATTGCATAATGCTACTGGACATTAGTGGATCAAAGAAATTCATCCAACATAGCGAAAGAGGCAATGCGAAATAAAAGGCAGAATCTGTCAAAACAGAACAGTTCATATTGACGAATTTTAAAATGGCAACAGACTTGCTCAAACGAAAATGCTCAAATTGAATGAAAGTTGCGTACATATCTGAGGATCATGCACGTAAATTGGCTTAATTTTCTGAGCTACCTACAGGGAGGTGGACCCAGATTCGTGACAGCAAAGAAATCTGGAACTGTGCAGTAATCCAAATCTAGTACTTACTTTTCTATCAACGGCTTTACTTGGCACAACAAAACACAAAACTAAGATAAGGAGAGGTTGCTACAGTAGTAAACAACTTCCAAGACACAAATATAAAACAAAGTACTGTAGCAAAATAACACATGGGTTATCTCCCAAGAAGTTCTTTTCTTTATAGCCATTAAGATGGGCTCAGCGAGTTTTAATGATGCACTCGCAAGAAATAGTATTTGAAGCAAAAGAGAGCATCCAGAGGCAAATTCAAAACACATTTAAGTCTAACATGCTTCCTATGCATAGGAATCTTGTAAATAAACAAGTTCATGAAGAGCAAAGTAACAAGCATAGGAAGATAAAACAAGTATAGCTTGAAAAATTTCAGCACATAGAGAGGTATTTTAGTAACATGAAAATTTCTACAACCATATTTCCCTCTCTCATAATAACTTTCAGTAGCAACATGAGCAAACTCAACAATATAACCATCACATAAAGCATTCTTATCATGAGTCTCATGCATAAAATTATTACTACCCACATAAGCATAATCAATTTTATTAGTAATAGTGGGAGCAAATTCAACAAAGTAGCTATCATTATTATTCTCATCAAGTGTAGGAGGCATAGTATAATCACAACAAAATTTACTCTCCATAGTAGGTGGCATCAAAAGACCACTATCATTATCATCATAAATAGGAGGCAAAGTATCATCAAAGAAAATTTTCTCCTCAATGCTTGGGGGACTAAAAATATCATGAAAACCAGCTTCCCCAAGCTTAGAACTTTCTATATTATTGTCAACAATGGTGTTCAAAGCGTTCATACTAATATTACTACCAAGCATGCAAAGAAGATTTCATAGGTTTTTTAATTTTCGCATCAAACAATCCATGTTTTAAATCAGGAAATAGAACAAGAAGCTCACTCTTGTACATTATGCCAACTAGTGTAAACAAGAAACAACAAGATGCAATTGCAGGATCTAAAGGAAATAGCTTCGAGCACACACATGACGGCAACAGAAAAATACTTTACCTGAGACCGTAGTATGAGAGCCTTTTACCTTTCCTCCCCGGCAACGGCGCCAGAAAAGTGCTTGATGTCTACGTTCCCCCTCCTTTCCGTAGACGAGTGTTGGGCCTCCAAGAGCAGAGGTTTGTAGAACAGCAGCAAGTTTTCCCTTAAGTGGATCACCCAAGGTTTATCGAACTCGGGGAGGAAGAGGTCAAAGATATCCCTCTCATGCAACCACTGCAACCACAAAGCAAGAAGTCTCTTGTGTCCCCAACACACCTAATAGGTGCACTAGTTCGGCGAAGAGATAGTGAAATACAGGTGGTATGAATATATATGAGCAGTAGCAACGGTGCCAGAAAATAGCTTGCGGGCGTGTAGTTGATGGTGGTGGTATTGCAGCAGTAGTAACACAGTAAAACAGTAAACAAGCGAGTAGTAACGCAGCAGTATTTAGGAACAAGGCCTAGGGATTACACTTTCACTAGTGGACACTCTCAACATTGATCACATAACGAGAATAGATAAATGCATACTCTACACTTTTGTTGGATGATGAACACATTGCGTAGGATTACACGAACCCTCAATGCCGGAGTTAACAAGCTCCACAATAATGCTCATGTTTAAGTAACCTTAAGTGTAAGATAGATCAACGGACTAAACCGAGTACTAGCATAGCATGCACACTCTGTCACCTTCATGCATATGTAGGAGGAATAGATCACATCAATAATATCATAGCAATAGTTAACTCCATAATCTACAAGAGATCATGATCATAGCATAAACCAAGTACTAACACGGTGCACACACTCGTCACCTTTACACACGTGCAGGAGGAATAGAACTACTTTAATAACACATCACTAGAGTAGCACATAGATAGTAGTGATACAAAACTCAGATGAATCTCAATCATGTAAAGCAGCTCATGAGATCATTGTATTGAAGTACATAGGAGAGATTAACCACATAGCTACCGGTACAGCCCCGAGCCTCGATGGAGAACTACTCCTCCTCATGGGAGCAGCAGCGGTGATGAAGATGGCGGTGGAGATGGCAGCGGTGTCGATGGAGAAGCCTTCCGGGGCACTTCCCCGCTCCGGCAGCGTGCCGGAACAGAGACTCCTGTCCCCCAGATCTTGGCCTCGCGATGGCGGCGGCTCTGGAAGGTTTCTGTGGTTTTCGTCGAACGTATCAGGGTTTTCGATCCAGGGGCTTTATATAGGCGAAGAGGCGGCGCAGGAAGGTCGAAGGGGGGCCCACACCATAGGGGGGGCGCCCCCCCCCCTAGGCCGCGCCGGGGTGTGGTGTCGTGGCCCTGCCACCCTTCTCTGGCGGTTCTCGTGTGTTCTGGATGCTTCCGGGTAAAATAGGAACCTGGGCGTTGATTTCGTCCGATTCCGAGAATATTTCGTTACTAGGATTTCTGAAACCAAAAACAGCAGAAAACAGAAGCGGCACTTCGGCATCTTGTTAATAGGTTAGTTCCAGAAAATGCACGAATATGACATAAAGTGTGCATAAAACATGTAGATAACATCAATAATGTGGCATGGAACATAAGAAATTATCGATACGTCGGAGACGTATCAGTTGGCAGGGAGAAATTCATACGTAGTATGTACTTCATCTTATCTCCCTGTGGCGATATCAGTATCACTCCTGCTCCTGCGCCCGTGCTCCATTTTGACCTGTCGAAATACATTGTCCATGACCCCGACATGTCGGGTGCTGCTGGCGTCTGTGACTGGATCCAATCTGCCACGAAATCTGGAAGGATTTGGGATTTTATCGCCGTTCGATTAACGTAAGTTATGTCGTGTGGCGCTATTTCGATGGCCCATTGGGACACTCGACCCGTGGCTTCTGGGTTAGTCATTATGTTATTCAATGGCGCTTCACTTACGACGACAATCGGGTGCTCCGTGAAGTAATGTCGCAGCTTGCGAGCCGACCTCCATACTGCATATGCCAGCTTCTGATGATGAGGGTATCTCTGCTTTGCGGGTGTGAGTACTTCACTGAGGTAGTAAACAGGCATCTGAACACCGTGGACTTTCCCTGCTTCTTCTCGCTCAACGACCAAAACGCTGCTGAAGACTTGTGCTGTTGCGGCTATGTACATAAGTAGCGTTTCTTTCTCGCGCGGGGTTACGAGGACTGGGGACGTCGACAAGATTTTCTTCAGATTGTCGAAGGACTCTTGCGCCTCCTTTGTCCACTCGAACTTTTCTGACTTTTTCATCAAGTTATAGAAAGGCAAAGTCTTTTCTCCTAGCTTGGCGATGAATCTGCTAAGCGCTGCTAATCGTCCTGCCAACTGCTGCACTTGGTGCAGATTCTTTGGCGGCTCCATGTCGAGAATAGCTTTGATCTTCAAAGGGTTGGCTTCAATCCCTCTAGCTGAGATGAAGTACCCGAGTACTTGTCCCCCTGGCACTCCGAAGAAGCATTTTTTTTTGATTCAGCTTGATTTTGTACTTGTCTAGGTTGTCGAAAGTTTCCCGCAAATCGTCGATGAGAGTGGCGGCGTGCTTCGTCTTCACCACGATATCGTCGATGTAAACTTCGATGTTCCTCCCAATCTGCTCTCCGAGGCAAGCCTGCATGCACCGTTGGTAAGTTGCCCCTGCGTTTTTCAGCCCGAAGGTCATGACGTTGTAACAGAAAACACCGTGTGGGGTGATGAATGCAGTTAGCTCCTGGTCTTCTTTCTTCAGCTTGATCTGATTATACCCGGAGTATGCATCGAGGAAGGAGAGGCGATCGCATCCAGCTGTGGAGTCGACTATCTGATCAATACGAGGCAGCGGAAAGTGGTCTTTCGGACAGTGTTTATTAAGGCTGGTGTAATCGATACACATGCGCAGAGCGGTGGTGTCCTTTTTGGGCACCATGACAGGGTTGGCCACCCACTCGGCTTCCTTGAACTCCCGAATGAATCCTGCTTTACGGAGACGACTGATTTCTTCGCCAATTGCTCTCCTCTTTGATTCGGAAAATCGGCGCATTGACTGCTGTAATGGTTTGGCTGTTGGGTCAACATTAAGGGCGTGCTCAGCGAGTTCCCTGGGGATACCTGGCATGTCGGATGGTTCCCATGCAAATATCTCCCAGCGCTCACGGAGGAACTCGATGAGCGCGCCTTCCTATGCGTCAGTAAGGTCAGCCGATGTATTGCCCGTTTTCTTCGGGTCAATGGGGTGCACCTGCAGCTTCTTGGCTTCCTACGCAGCGTCAAACTCGTCGGATCTTACGTTTCGATTGTCGGCTGGTGGTTGCGTGTGATCTGTAACGGCGTCGACTGTGTTGAGTTCTTCCTTGGCTCCGAACTTCGAGGCGATTTTCTAGAAGTCCCCATCGCAGTTGTCTGATCGAGCAAAGCTTCCATGAACGGTTATTGGGGTCGTTGTTGCCCGGCATCTTCAGTTTTAGGTATGCATAATGGGGTACGACCATAAATTTGGCAAACGCAGGCCTGCCGAGGATGGCGTGATACTGAGATTCCCAGTCAACTACTTCAAACTCGATCTTTTCTTTCCTGAAATTCTTAGGCGTGCCGAAGACCACATCCAATTATGTTTTACCAAGAGAATAAGCGGGTCGAGTCGGTATAATGCCGTGGAATCCTGTGTCGGACTCTCTTAGCATATCGACTGCTAAACCCATTGCTCTCATTGTGCTGGCGAATAACAGGTTCAGGCCACTTTCTCCATCCATGAATACTTTGCTCATACTGTACCCTCCAATCTGTGCTTCAAGAACAAGGGCTGCGTGACTAGCCCTCGGAACAGATTTCGGGTGATCCGCCCTACTGAAGGAGATACTCTGATCAGACAAGTCGATGAAATCGGGTGTATCGACCATGGCAACTTCCGCATATTTTACTTCCCGGGAGAATTTTTTGATTTCTCTCTTTGAAAAGCTGGTTTTATGGATCATGTTGACTTGCCCGCATGGTTCCGGAAACACCTCAGTTGGTACATGCTCGCCTCCTCCTGCTGGTACGTACGGCTCCGGTACGTATGGTCCTGGTGGATAACTGTAGGACCCTGCCATTCTCTCCATTGTGTGAACTCTTGACATGGCCTCGGCTCTGAGGTCGTCGCAGAACTGCCGAATTTCCAGAAAATGTCGACAGTTCCTTAATAGGTGACTGGATTTCTCTCGACCATCCTTCGGATCGATGTAAGAGTGGAGGTAACATGGTGCCTCGAGCTGCTCTGTAGCCGATAGATATGGTGAGCGGGTGCGACCCTTGATTGATAACGTGTCGTGGCATCCTCGTTCGAACTGACGAAGGTGAGCTGCTGTTCGTTCTTCCTCCTCGCGGTGCGAGTCCCTTCGTCTTTTCCTTCGTCCTTCCATGACGTCGAAACTTCCTCGGTTGCTCTCTTGTATGTTCCTGGGTGGAACTTTTAGGGTTGTCATTGGAGGAACGCCTTCCGAAATTGCGGCCTTCGGGCCGGATGCGCTGGTCCTAGGGAGGCGAAGGAAGCCTCCGGAGTCGATGATGAAGTGGACACCACCGAAAGCAGCATCCATGTTGCCAGACGATCCCACAGGGATCAGGTGAGGCGCTTCGGGGTGCGGCACGAACTCGAAGGACCCGTAGCGGATTGAATCTCTTGGATCTGCTGGCGTTGGTGATTCGAGTAAGAACGCCGCAGATGTGACTGGTACTGCCGATGACTTGCCTGGTGCCGACAGGCTTCCCACAGACGGCGCCAATTGTCGAGGGTACTCCTCGGCAATGCCCTCCGATTGGGGCTTAGGTTTGATGGAATCCTGCAAGCTGACACGAGACATCGGTTCACATACAAGCGGGGAGAGCGATTTACCCAGGTTCGGGGCCCTCGATGAGGTAAAACCCTTACGTCCTGCCTGTCTGATCTTGATTATGAAGATATTGGGTTACAATGGGGTGCCGAAGTGTTCGGCTAAGATCTCGTCGAGAGGCTAAGTGCTACAGCGACCTAGTTCTAGACTTTTGGTGGCTAAGATTGCTATGGTTGATTGTGTCCCTCGACAGCCCCTCTCCTGGCCTTTATATAGGGGGCCAGGTCTCAAGAGGTCTAACCGAGTACGACTAGATTTACAGTAGTTCTAGACCCAAACTTTCCTTGTTCGGCTCCTTCCTTGTCTTGCCCACCAAGGTATCTTCTGGTGCGCCATCCAAGTGGCCCGCCTTGCCTTCAAGTGCCTTCATGGGCCTCCAACTAGATTATACAGGATAGGGCAATGTCGGTTACTCGAAGGGTAATGCCCACGTCAGTAGCCCCCGAGTGTCTACCCGAAAATAATTCGGGTAGAGACTAAAGCATGCCTCCTTTTAATGTTCTTCTCTTCGATTATTCTTGTCCATCTTGAATCAGCATCATCTTCTTCTGTCGGGTGCGCATCAGCGCTCCCGATGGGAGTAGCCCCCGAGTCTAGGTACGGATGCTTGCAATCCGTGCGTAGACTCAAGTTGTACCACTCGAACGTTTTGCTCTGCCGAAGATTTTCTGCAAGTCTTCATAGGTAATCCGCGCGTAAGGGATAATAAGTAACGTGCCCAACTTTTGCTGGTTAACTGCCGACGGCAAAACAACGTTACCCTACACAGAATCAAGTCCCCGGGCATGATCCTGGAGTGCAAAAAAGTTCTGTCGGGTGCGCGTCCAGCGCTCCCGATGGGAGTAGCCCCCGAGTCTGGTCACGGGTGCTTGCAACCGGGTGCAGACTCGAGCTGAGCAATCATCTTCTTCTGACAATCTCTTTTTCTTTTCTTCGAGTCCTCATTTTATCGGGTGCGCGTCTAGCACTCCCGATGGGAGTAGCCCCCGAGTCTAGGCACAAGACCATCCGATGTTTCTTCATTTTTCTTCGACTGCTCTCAACAATCTTTGTGACGTCACTGTTGACGTATTGCTGCTGTGGTTTGATTGACAAGACTTGACCTGACGGGCCCACCCTAGTTCTGCGCGGGCAGTTTTTAGGAAGTGACCAGTGCATGCACACCGACCGAGGCGTCTCCTCGATTTTCACACATCGTGGGAATAATGGGCCGCCGGTTCCGTTCTTTCTTTAGACGCCGCGTGTACAGCCAGATCTGATCCACCTCCCACGATGTCTGTGGAGTTATGGCCATGATCTTGCATAAATTTTTATGGCATAAATAGAGGGCCTCCTCGTTTTTTACTTTTCACGCCTCTTACTGCTCATCTTCTCGTTCAGGCTTTCCTGCCTCCTCTGTTCCTCCTTCAGAAGCTCCGCACGCCATGGGCAAGAAGAAGAGTGCCAGTACCTCGGACGCGGCCAAAGTCAGCCGCGACTGGAGCGCCTCCGCCATTTCCAATCGCGACGTGAACAAGCTGCGAGCCCTCGGCTTCATCTCCGCATCTGACGATGACATTCGTCTTCCAGGTGCTGTTTCTCGCCCAAGGCCTCCGAAGGGATTCACCGTTATGTTTGTTGCCTTCTTGTTCCGTGGCCTCTCTCTTCCTGCCCACGAGTTTCTCCGCTCCCTTGTTTTCTTCTACGGGATTCAACTCTGGCAGTTGACCCCAAACTCCATTCTCCACCTTTCCATCTTCATCACTGTTTGTGAGGCCTTCCTTGGCATCGACCCCCACTGGGGTCTTTGGAGGAAGATCTTCTATGTGAAGCGTCACAACGACAGCAATGCCCCCCCCCCCCCGTCGTCGGTGGCATTGGCTTTGTTGTCAGGAAGGAGGTCGATTACTTCGACTACCCGATGAAGGAATCCATCCAGGGCTGGCGCAACAAATGGTTTTACCCGCGAGATCCCTTGGTGCCTGGGCGGCATTCGAATCTCCCTCCATTCGAAGACGTTCTGGTAGCTCATCAGAAGAAGTCCTGGCGAAACGTAGCTTTGCCGTAGAACCCTTGTTCTTCGCCGCCCTCCCATTTCCTCTCTAGTTCCTCCAAACTCTCGCGTTCATCCAATCTCTGCCACCGGAGTCGAAGACGAAGCCGACGGAGGAGGCCACCCCAAGCTCGATTGAGCGGTCCAGGAGGAGCGCCTGGACTCAAGGAGCATCCGGGAGGAGCCCAACATCAAGGGAAGCCGTGTGGAGGACTAATTTCGTCGATCCCTTCCGCAACACATCGCCAGGAAATCACCAATCGCCGTCGTCTCCGTTGACCATCGCCGGAGCCGACCACACCTTGAGCTTCAGGGTGAGCATATGCATCTGTAGAGCTAGATCTCGCTTCCTAGCATCGCCTGTAGCCTCCGATTGGATTCTCGCCGGAGTAGCACCGCTGCAGAGCTCGTCGTCAGGGTAGCTCCGGTGTCGAGGGTACTCCTCGGCAATGCCCTCCGATTGGGGCTTAGGGTTGATGGAATCCTGCAAGCTGACACGAGACATTGGTTCACAGACAAGCGGGGAGAGCGATTTGCCCAGGTTCGGGGCCCTCGATGAGGTAAAACCCTTACGTCCTGCCTGTCTGATCTTGATTATGAAGATATTGGGTTACAATGGGGTGCCGAAGTGTTCGGCTAAGATCTCGTCGAGAGGCTAAGTGCTACAGCGACCTAGTTCTAGACTTTTGGTGGCTAAGATTGCTATGGTTGATTGTGTCCCTCGGCAGCCCCTCTCCTGGCCTTTATATAGGGGGCCAGGTCTCAAGAGGTCTAACCGAGTACGACTAGATTTACAGTAGTTTTAGACCCAAACTTTCCTTGTTCGGATCCTTCCTTGTCTTGCCCACCAAGGTATCTTCTGGTGCGCCATCCAAGTGGCCCGCCTTGCCTTCAAGTGCATTCATGGGCCTCCAACTAGATTATACAGGATATGGCAATGTAGGTTACCCGAAGGGTAATGCCCACGTCATCCGGTGACCCCCTTGCAAAACCAACACCACCATTCGCTTCGTCTCGTTGTACTCGTTCAGAAGCACCTAGTCGCGCATCTCGGGAGGCCGTAAATCGGCGACGCCACCATCTGCTGACCGCCGGCGTTTAACCGCCGGTGAGGTCAAAGGTCTTGGTCAACTTTGACCAGTCCTTGCTTGCGTGGCAGTCGACGTGGGCACAAGCCCCACCAGTCAGTGACTGTGGGTGTGTACCGTTTGGGTATGTTTAGTTTTCTGTTTTAGTTTTAAAAACCAGAAAATAGCTGAAACTTTGCAGAAATAGATAAAATTCATTTAGCTCAGAAAAATATAAATAATATATCAAAATGCTCATAAAAATAAACTCTATTCAAATAAAATATATAATAAAAATGTGTGTCAAAATAAAAATTTACTTATTTTTACCTTTATTAATTATGTCTTTTCATTTATTTTAAATGCAACTTGAATCCAATAATTAGTTAAGTTTCAAAAAAAAATATAGCTATCCAGTAACTAAATAAAATATTGAGATTAGTTTTCTTTATCATAATTGTATCCACTTAAATATTAGTGATAACTCATAAACCCTAATTTGCAAATTGCTATTTTCTATATTCTTTAAATAATAATAAAGCACGAAAATACTAAAGGCTAATATTATTATGGTAATTCAAAACTTGTTTACTTAAACATCTTTAGTTAACAAGTTAATTATTTTAAAAAATTAATAACAATTATTAAACCTTGATTTCTAAATTAAACCTAAATAGGAGTTACCCTAATTATTAAATTCTTGTGAAAATTAATAAAATGTCAAACCATTATTAACTTTGTTTCAAAGTAATTGGTGACCACACCTCTATTGCCACTTATTAGTTTAAGAGTTATATCATACTTTAGAAACCCTAGTTTTAATATAAGTAAGATCTTGATCACATTATTTTATGTGTTCATATACAACAAACCTCATCAAATCCTTGCCATACCGATCACCAGGGAGGACCAAATTCATACACCACGTCAACTCGAGATGAAAGACAAAGGTACAAAGGAACATATGCGATCGCTTTTGCACGTTTGACAAGTTCCATGATTGTAGATGCATTTTACTCAAAGAATAAATCGAATCCACCGATATATCCAAAAAAGTGGATCAAAATACAAAAGGTCCTGAAATTTTGTTGGGATAAATTATATCGTCAGCTTGCCTCCTCTCAGAACTATGTACCATAAAGAAATTTTCCTATTTGACAGAAAAAAAAGCATTTCGTTCATGTGCCATACAACGTGTGATGGAAACATTAGTTTTAGACCGTAAAATGTTTTATCTGTGCAACGGAAACATTATTCTTATGGCGAACCATTTATTCCATGCAACGAAAACATTTCTCTAGTCATCTGCAATTCAGCAAAAAATAATTCTGAAAAAAGTAAACGAAAACATGTCGGACGGTCTTCCGTATGCCACAACATGGAATGAACTTAAGCAGTTGAGCACGACGGACTTGACTCTGACTGCAGGTGCAACATAGGGAGGGCGACGAGTGGAGCGTGGATACGGTCGACGCACCCGCGCGACGCCGCCAACGGCCAACTACGACGACGCAGCGCACGGTACATATGGCTCGGGCGGGTAAGGAGTTGCTTGAACGCGTAAAATCGAAGACGCGCAAAAGCGGTCACGCGGCACGGCGCCGTAGCCCGTAGGTCACGAGGCCACGATCCAAGAGCGGGACTGTGTCTAGTCAAGGTCCGTGGTGGCGGTGAACGGCCAAGACAAGCGAGGGCCGTTTCAATCGGTATGCACGGAGAGTGTGCCCGATAGTATCTGCATCTGCATCCCACTATGTCAGAAATAATCCCATGCTACTTTGCCATTCCCTATCTGCATCGTACTAACAAACACGTTTCAATTGTTTCTCGCAAGTTTTTGGCTTTTATATCCTTCGGCGTCGGTGTCGGTGAATGCCAAGTTTTGTTTGATTTGTAGTAACCTACTTCATTCAGCCAAAGGTGATTATAAAATGGAAGAGAGTGATACCAACGTCCCCGGTTCAGAAACGGCATCTTCCGTTTGCGACGGTGCCTATACCGGCATCTTAGAGCATCCCTAGTGGTCTCTCTAAAGGTCCATCCAAACATATTTAGAGGGTCATGAAGCTAAAAAACGTCTCCAGTGGTCTCTCTACCCCATCCTCTAAATTTAGAAGCGCTGACATATCCTCGCTCCATCCTCCAAATATAGAGGAGGAAGCCACGACCATCGAAAACAAAATTGCTGCCCGCGCTCTTCTTCCCGCGCGCATCTGGAGAGCAGAAAAGGAGGCGGGAGCGTCTCCCGCGAAATCGCCGTCGCCGTCGCTCCACTCCGCCGGCCAGTTACGACTTTTTATCCCGGGGGATTGCAGCGGCGCTGGGCGGGGGCTCTGGGCGGCGGCGCTGGCCGCGGCGGTCGAAATCGAGGGAGGGTTGGGGCGCTGGGTGGCGGCGGCCGCGGCGGTCGAAATCGAGCTTCGGCGGCGGCCGAAATCGAGGGAGGGTTGGGGCGCTGGGCGGGCGGCGGCGCTGGACGGGCGGCGGCGCTGGGCGGGGCGGGCGGCGCTGCAGACGCGGTCTGGCTCGTCCATTCGCGCGTGTGGACGAATCGCGCGCTGGGCGGACGCGGTCTGGGGCGTCTCTGGTTTTTGAGGCCTGCTAGTTCTATCGTCTCTGTACCAAAATATGGTCTGCTAGTTCTATACTATGTACTAGTTTTTGTACCAATTTTTTTGGATAAACACACATGATTGAATTGCCTGTACTGAAATATGTTTTGCTAATAGCGTCTGTGCTATTTCCTTTAGAAATTGTTGTAGACTAAATATTGTTGGCTTTGGAGGCTGTTGTTTGTAGACTAAACATTGGGTTTTTAGACATGTTGAATGGGGGATCAGGTGAAGTGAATTGAAGTGGCACACAATATTCTAGCCCAATCAAAAGAGAGATGAGAGAAGGAAAAGCGAGGAGTGTTGGATGAGAGGTGGGAGGGGTGGTATATATGGACCTGGATATATAGCCGTTGGAAATATAGCCATTGGAAATATAGCCATTTGAAATATAGCCGTTTGAAATATTACTAAACTATATGAGAGAGAATTTAGATGTCCTAGATATAGAGGAACCACTGAAAAACTGAGATCATCTAAAAAAGAATCTTTATAGATGGCCATCTATATGGAGATATAGAGGACCACATTTAGAGGAACCACTAGAGATGCTCTTATACCAGTAGGAGTTGTTGGATCTTTTTGTGTCTCGAGTCGAAAGATTGGATCTTCACTCTCATCTCATGGCTCTACCTAGATAGGAATGTGCGCCTATGGGCAGTGCGACAAAATTAAGCATGCAACAAATTTACGATCCATTACTGGTCGCGGGGGCGTTCCATGAAAATGAACCCAACCCTAAGTGGTCACCATATAGTGACATCGTTTCCCTACGACTTGCATGGATATGATGTTTTCAAGGCATCAATACTTTTGAGCGAAAAAAAGACTCTTGAGCTAACATGCAACTAAAAATATCTGCACTACCCACTACAGAGAAAAGCAATCTCCGTCGTGTACCAAAATGCACCGCGAACACTAGAAAACACACGGTAAAGACTCCCTGTGTATGACACTCTGCAAAGACGACACGGCGAAGATTGCCTCATCGAAGAATCTTTGCCGAGTGTCATTCCACGGCTACACAGCGAAGAATGTTTGCCGGGTGTATTGATGAGGCACGCATCAAAGAAAAGTAACATCCGTCTCCATCCCATCTGATGGCGCACTCTCTTCGTCGAGTGTAAAAAAAAAGGTTTACGGTAAAACCAGGAGCACCGATGTGCTGCCACGTTGCTCGTTATTCGCCGAGTACCTGCTCCGGGGAAACACGGCGAAGAGTGGAAAGGGACACGTCGACAAAATACTACCCATTCTACTTTGGTCGCCATTTCCTGGTTCAGTTATTTTTTCCGTGCCACTTGGTCTGCACTGAATTTGCAAAGTGCTCGATAAAACGCACTCGGCAACGGGGCCAATTCCGCTGGGCGTTGTACTTACAAACCTGTTATTGTGTAGGATCTAAGCTCACAACCTACTAAAACATTTTTTTCCGTTTACTTGAGTTAGTTACATGAGCTTAGAAACAGAGTTGCTCGTTGTATAGTTCCTATTCCTACATGAAACTATTCACACCTTTTTATATCTCAAGAATCATCTTGGTCATAATTTATTAGTTATCATAGCTATATAATATCATGTGCGATGTTTTTTTTTTGTTACGTAGGTGAGTTTTTTTTCGTTTGCAGGTGTGATTGTTAATTATCCCTGAAGGAATGACTGCGAGCATTGCATATGAGTGATATAATCACATTTCAAATTGCAGGACACTCACATTTAATTTGTAAACTAAACCTTGGAATTGGATAATAAAGTGATGTATGTTTCTAAACCTATAATAACTAGATTGTAGATTTAGACGAGCTAGAAACATTCCCTCTTGCCTTTTTCTCCATGTTAGATCATCATGAGTTGCTCATCGTTCCAAGTAATGTCTATCACATTGATCCTACAATGCTACAATTTCACATAACACGTTACACAACCTCTAAATGATTTCTGAAATTTAAATACACACTTTTTTCTACCATCTAAATTCAGCCAGAGCTTTTCTTGCCCACAATATGGGTTGCGCCAGATTTTTACGTAAACTTAGAAATAGAGTTGTTCGTTGTATTGTTCCTACATAATATCTATTCACACATTTTTGTCTCGATGAGAATCATTTTTAGCATAATTTAGTAGTTTATTTTCATCATAATTTAGTAGTTATTATAACTCTAATATCATGTATGATGTGTTTTCGATGCGTTGGTGAGACTTCTTTTTGTTTGCAGGTGTGATTGTTAACTACCCCTCAAGGAATGACTGCACACTGTTGCACATTTGTGATATATTCACATTTTAAATTATAGGAAACTCTCATAAGTTATTTATATTCCAAAACCTATAATAGCTACATTAATTAATTTATTTGTTGGACTGAACTTAGTTGGGAAAGTCCCTTTTGCCTTTCTCCATGTTAATTTCTTATAAATTTCCAAGTTACATATACAACAAGTTTGTCCCACAATGCTACAATTTCATATAACATGTTCCACAATCTCCAAATGATTTCTGAAAATAAAAAATGAATCAATTTCATCCACTGATTGTTCATTCGTAACTTTTCTTGCCCACAATATGGGTTGCATGCAAACAATCATTTTTCCCTTTAAACAAGAATGCTCAAAGCATGTTTGACTACACTTTTTATAATTCCAACTAAAGATTTGACAGAATAGATTTATGTAAATAACTTCTTTATCCGTTGAGCACTATCATTTATTTATAATAGACTTTTTTAATTTTACAATTAATATGGTTCCTCCTATTCCTATGAAATATCACTAATATGGATGCATCTAGATATATTTTAGTTCTAGATACATTCATAATACCAACAAGTAATATGAATTGAAGGGATTACATTTTATTAACATGTGGTCTTAACTGATGTTGTTTTCTGTCATACCGAGGAAAATTAACAGCATAGTAATTCATCTACATATAAAGATACATTAACTCGATTTTAACGCCGACCCTAGAAATTTCAGTTGCAATAAATGTGAAGCAGATAGTTATGAATAAAATGATGTCAATTATATAGTTTTCCCTGATTGGTTGTTAAAAATATTTTTGCTAAAATAATTTATTATTGATTGGATAAATCTAGGAATGATAGTATCCCATGTATTCACAAATTAATTTGTGCCACTCAAATGAGAAATGGGAATAATGGATGTGTTTATGTCTATTTTGGTTCATAAATATCATGCCAAATATTTCTAATGCTAGTATAGGTATCTAGAATCCACGATTGGCTATTTTTTTTATGTATGTACATAGATAGAAGAGATAACAATCAATACCCTAAACGGAAATCCTGGAATATAGTGTGCATTACGTTGCTACTAGTATTTTGCGGCCGAGGGTCGTTAAATTAACGGGTTGTTTGCCATATGGTGAGATACCCATATTGAACCCACATTTTTTTCGATACATCGGTGGAATCAATTTACATTATGAGTGAAATGCATCTACAATGATCGAACTCGTGAAACATGCTAAAAGGGTCACATAATATGTTCCTTTGTACCTTTTGTGTTTCATCTGGACTTGACATGGTGTATGATTTTGATCCTCGTGGGGACAAAAAGTTCCTCTCCTGGTAATCGGTATGGCGGATTTGAGGTTGTTGTAACGTTCACCCACAAGAGATGAAATGCTACACTATAACTTATGTAACTTTTTGCTCTGTATGAATTCAGTTTGTGAGTGTTGTCCAGATAAGTATATATGGCATGTGTAACTAGATAGATCACGCGGAAGGAGTTGCTTGGACGCGTAGAGCGGCACGGAGCCGTAGGTCAGAGTGCACGATGATCGCCGTTGAAGGTGACGTCGCGCTGCATCAAGTGAAGGTCCGTTGTGGCGGTGAACGGCCAAGACAAGCGACCGCCGTTATACTCGATAAGATCACTCGATTGCCATGGAGGACTTGCTACTAGTCGTACCAAACGCTTTCAGTCGGTACACATAGAGTGTCCCCAATACTCCATGCATCTGCATCCAATTATGTCAGAAATAGCCCAATACCGCAAGTACTCCTTCTATCTCATATCAGAAATAGTAGTTGACCTGGGCCTCCCATTTCGACGAACATGGTACGCAAACTGATACCACCAGTTACATTCCCCTTGAGTTCAACATTATCGGTAGGCGCGAGCATGTGACGCCCAGCGGCTCCAGCACGACGCCACGAGGCAGCGTAGTGGGCGGCAAGTCCTCCCGTGCGTGCGAAATGGACAAGCGACCAGACACTGCTTAGGCTGGTGGCTATGCCACGTCAGCTTTTTTCTCCACTCTCACCCCACTCTCACCCCATCTGCGCTAACGCATGCGCTTATAGTCGCGCACTTTAGTTCTCTCTCCTCCACGTCAGCTTTTCTCTCTCTTCAACATCAGCATTTCTTTTTCACATTACAACAATATAAATAATGCAAGGAAATTATTTTATTGAACTAAAATTGTTACCGATTACATCATAAAAAAAATTACATAAAAATCTGAAAAGATTACATAAAAATCTGAAAAAATTACATAATCTAGGAATTAGCCCACACATGCTCCATCAAATCATGCTCGGAGCTGTGTATACATCGGTGACTCCCTCATTTCGGTGTCCATCTGAATCCTGGCTGCTAGGCTTGGTGGTGCATGGTGGTGTATTGCAGGGCCGGCATTTGAAGCAACTGTCTCATAGATGTTGTCCAAATTTTGTCCACGCTCATCGTCGATGATCATGTTGTGCAGAATGACACATGCACGCATGATCAATCCAAGAGTACGCCTGGAGTAGGAGCGTCCCGGAACTGCTAGAATGTTGAACCTAGCCTTCAACACTCTAAAGGCACACTCGACATCTTTGCGATGCGCTGATTGAGCAGAAGTGAACACTCGCTGCTTTTCATTTTGTGGAAGAGTAACACCTTTCATGAACACCGGCCGGGAGGGGTAGATGCCGTCGGCAAGGTAGTAACCATAGTGGTACTCGTGTCCATTCACCGTGAAGTTCACTACGGGTGCTTCTCCCCTAAGCACATCGGTGAACAACGGCGACCGGTTGAGTACATTGAGGTCGTTGTTGGACCCGGCCACTCCAAAAAGGCATGCCGGATCCAACGATCATACGACGCAACGGCTTCTAAGATTATGGTAGGGTGTTTGATGTCTCCCCTTGTGAATTGGCCGAGCATGAGCCATCGGGCAGTTCCTCCACTGCCAATGCATGCAATCGATGCTCCCTAACATGCCCGGAAAGCCACGCTCCTCGGCTTTCGCTAACAGCCGCTGAGTATCCTCCAGAGTTGGGCGACGGCAAAACGTCTCCCCGTAACACTCAATGATGCCTTCACATAATCTATCTAGACAATCTGATGAAGTTTGTCTAGCTAACTTAAGCCACTCATCTATTGTATCTGCAGCGGCTCCATAAGCTAACAGACGCAAAGCCACAGTACACTTTTGCAGGGAGAGAAACCAAGCACGGTTGAGAGCATCATTTCTTTGGGTGAAATACGGAGAATATTCACCCAATCTAGCCACAATGGTCAGGAAGAGGGATCGTCTCATCCGATACCTTCGCCGAAAGTAGCTCGGAGGATAGTTGCAGTCGTCGGCGAAGTAGTCCTCGAAGAGCCGATCGTGGGCACCCAGACGATCACGCCTGATGAACTCTCGGCGGCGCCGACGTCTTGGCACCACCTCCTCGGCTTGCATCTCCTCCTCATACTCCTCCTGGAATGCAGCGATGAAATCACCCTCCACTCCGTCGCTCGAACTGCTGCTGGACGAAGACATGGTGTAGAGTGGAGTGGAAATGGAGAGTGGAGGTGTGGAATGACTGAAAACATATGGGGGTATTTATAGGGTTTTTTGAACCAGCAACGGCTAGCTGACGTGGACCAATCGCGTCGCGCCACGTCAGCTAGCCGTTGGGCACTCCCGCCCCACTCCCGCCCCGCTCCCGCCCACTCTCGCCCGCATCCCGCCCGCCTCCCGCCCCACTCTCGCCCGCTCTCGCCCGCCCTAGCGCCCGCCTGCCTCCCGCCCCACCCCGCCATCGCGCCGCCCCGCCTCCCGCCCCTCTCCCGCCTCCCTATCGCCGCCAACGCGGGCGCCAGCCGGGCGGGAGCGGGCGCTAGCGCCGGGCGCCCCCGCCGGCGCCCCTCCCTCTCGTCCCGCCCGCCTCCCGCCCCTCTCCCGCCCCGCGCCGGGCGGTACCGCCCCGCCACCCGCCCGCGTTGGCACCGGCCTTATCGTTGTCTTGTGGCTGGAGCCGCTGGATACCGCAGCAACTGCAGACAGAAACAGGGCGCCGCACCAAGCACCAACACGCAGTATCTCTCTTCCTTTCCCGAACTGCGCAAAAGACTCTACGGATGCGCATAAATTAACGGCGCTACCTATCTGAATCTCGGAGCGATCGACCGAACCTGGCCGGCCGCCGAGGAGCCATTGTTGTCGGGGGGCACAAAGCTAGGAAAGCACAAACGGCGCGCTTGTCTTGATGAAGAATGTACTCAAGGATACGCACAATCCTCTCACCGGATCATACATACAGTACAAATTTGCAGTGAAAAAAGTGATTTTGTGCAAGCTAAATGATGCGTCTGCTTGGTGCAGGCTATATTATTTGACGATAACACCAGAGGGGTAAAGTCTGGTTGCTGGGAGAGGGACAAAAATATCCACCTGAATTTAAGTTCTGAACTCTGACCTGGAGTTCATAGAACATTAGTAATTCTTTCCATATTTACTTGACTTCTGACCTTTTTTCTTCCTCTTTCTCGCAGAGACACTATGTGCTACAAGTTTTGTCTTCGTTTAGGTTGTTTCCTAATAAGTGGCGTTCCCGTGCCGCCCCCGCGCGGCGGCCCCTCCCCTCGCCCCTCCCGTGCCGCCCCCGCGCGACGGCCGGGGGGAACCCTACCGCACCGCCGTCCCTCCCCCCCTCTCCTCCTCCCCTCCCTCGATGCCGCCAGGGGGCGCGGTCAACCAAAGCCTAGCCGGCGCCAGCGAGGATTGAATCGTTCCCTCTCGCGTGGGCGTCGGGTGCGAGTCACCTTCCTCGGGCCAGGACACGGCCCAACTGTCGGGGGCCTCGATGGCGGCGCCTGGCCTCGGCCCGGCGACGGCATGACGGATGATGTGGCGGTGGTATACCCTGCCGGCGGCGGAGGGAGAGGTGGGGGCGGGCTGCAGGGGGGAACCCTAGGTCCCCTTCTCCTCGCCTCTCGATGGCTGGCAGTGGAGGGCTGGCGTTCGGCTGCAGCGGTACCCCGGCGTGTGCGGTGTCTCCAGACTACGTGATCTGCTTGCTGTCTCCGGCGGCAACCATGGCCAGTCTGGATTGGTCACCGGCATGGGGGGCCGACCTGAATAAAGGCGCAGTTCCTAGGGTTTCTCTTGGGTGAAGATGAAGACCTGCCGGAGGCATGGCCTTCATGATCTGGCCGGAGTGTTGAGTTCCGTAAGGCGCCGCCGGCGAGTGTAACAGTGCTTCTATTGCCTGGAGTTTGCTGGATCGGTGGTATTCGGTCGTGCGCACCCATACTTTTATTCCGCCCGTTTGGTCTGGCGGGAGCGGCGCGAAGCACTTTTCTATGTTGACACCAAGTGACAGCTGATCCACGGTGAAGTCAGAAGAAGAGAATATCATGAAGGACGGATTGAAGGACTAGCTAATGGAGGTTCAAGTTTTTGCGCTGTTGAGGGGCTTGCTTAGTGTTCGGGATTTCGCAACAGTGGTATGAAAGTGGGGGCGGCAGCACATGTGAAGTTCAGAATCTTACCTTTCAGGTTGAAAACCTAAGGTCTGGCCTTAACTGGTTGTGCCTAGCAATGTCCTTATTGAAGGTATTGTTTTGAGAGCAGGGACTATCTTCAGGGTGAAAATCTAAGATCTTTGATCGGACGATGACGACGCTGGTGCACTGTTTCCTTCTTGGAAGCGTCGCTTTTAAAGAGTCTAAATTTCAGGTGTTGTCTTGGTAGTTGTTGTATTACTATTGCTAGAGCTGTGATACTGTAGCGGAACTTTAATTTCTTAATTTTTTTTCCTCTTTTTTGGTTGTGTGCATCTGTAATGTTTTAGGATATTACGTTGTTGCAAAGACCGAGTGTAATTGGTATCCTTTGATATTAATATATTTCCTTTATCGAAAAAAGTGGCATTCTTCAAATATTTGTGTCACTGAAGGATATCTTCAAACTTGCAACACATATATTCCAATGTCTGGTGAACCACACACCTAATTTCAAAACCTTTTAAATGCCCGGTTAAGGAGTACAATTTTTCTCAAAATGAATCACACATCTCTCCTCAGAAAAGTTAATTTAGCATGAACAGTTCCATACATGGTGGAAGCTACTAATGTTCAACTGACAGTACATCATGCAAGATTGCAAGAATCACTGTGAAACTGACATCTGGCAATTAAATATTATCTGCTGATGCGTCTGATATGCCAAACATAATCTAGAAAACGTGCCCCCCATTAATCAAACTACTCATAAAACACGCTTTTCTGTCTGAGTCGGGTTTGGGACTTATAGTCTGACTGAACACTTAACCAGGGTTCGGGGTTCTTCATGATGAGTCCAATGCAAGGATGATAATGCAGAAAAATCTTCAAACCTACAAACTATGATAACCTGAAGGTCCATGGAATTTAAAAGATCCAACTTCTGAGCACCTAATACTTTCACGCACTGTTGAAGTTACATAATGCCAAAATGATAATACTGAACTGATGCACTACAGTTTTCTAGAGAGAAAAAAAACGATGCACCAGGACACGCAAGACGGCTAGAATGGCTGTAAAACTGGCTACCGGAGATTCAAAATTATCTACTGCAGCGTGTCATATATTAAAGCACAATAACTACAAGAAATGCACCCGAAGTAAGCAAACATAACTGAGATGCTTGCTGGGCTACATGGGTTCCCTGAACTAAAAATGGCCAGCAACATCAAGACCTTCCCCACCTTTCTGAAATCGTGTGTGCCCAACAGGATGGGCTTAACCTACTGATGCTACCGTGATAGCCTCGCTTTCTTGTTGCCATGTCTAACCTTTCCATCAGCCCTTGGTGAAGAGGATGAGGATGTTGATGAAGAACCTATGGCCGCCTTATCTTTGTTGAAGGCCTTGTTCACCTCGTCTTTAAGTTCAGAAAAGCGCATCCTCCTGGTGTGCTGGTCCTCAGCACTGCCACTCTCAAGGAAGAACAAATCGGTGGATTCTTCGATGAGGAACTTATCAAGAACATCTGAACAATGCGGGAAGTACTTCCGCCCTAGCTCAACTGAAACATAAGGAGAAGTTCATTTAATGAATAATACACATCATTACCTTGTGTGAGCTTAATCAGTTAAATACCAGTGACATATATCTATCCATAGAGTACTGGAAACGTTTAGAAGGGGCTTGCATCAGATTCCTATTTACAAATAGTTTGTGAATCTTAAAGGAAAACAGGTAATGTAAGTTAAGGGGACATATGGTACAAAAATCTAATAAAAGCAAGATTGATGACCAAATATATGTTAGTCCAAGGCTCCAAGCCACCAAAGCTTTTGTTGCACAGAACCTAAACAAATAAAAAAAAATGCTAGGTTCCACAAAACTTCCGTGTGTACTATGAAAATCTTATATGCATTTTGCTTTAATTAGTTCCTATCCCACTAGATCGAAATATCCTGTAAGTTGTACTTGAAGATATCTTGGCATGAACAAAATCCGTGCGCTATTTTTTTTTTGTTGCACAAAGGCAAATCTTCTGTGTATCGCACTTTGGGCAGGAATGCTTTATTTGTTACATTTCAATTTGTATTTAGAAAAACTTATAGATTTGCACACACCTTGAACTAACATTTTTTTTTTGAAGATTCACAAACATTCTTCCGAAGACAAATACTGAAGCAATATCCACACTATATAATACATGAATGATTATGTTAAATACCTGTCTTCATCAAGGCGTCAAGACGTTCACGCAGCCTGTTGCTCTGCATTATGGGAGTCTCATTAAGGTTAACGTCCTTCAATTTACAGAAGTTAGCTGAGCTGAGACCAGCAAACTCTTGAGTTGAGTCAGCTTGAGCTATGCGCATGACAAGCTTTGCTTCGGAAGGGAAGAATATTCTGGCAAAGGCAACTGCATAGAAACACAAATATTATTTTAGCAATTATTTTAAGCAATTCATGCTTGTTTCAACCTGGAAAAAGAGAAGCAAACAGTAATAAAATCCCACTGATAATCCTTTTAGCATTAGATTTCCTCTTTTGTGCTACATACCATATCAAGCAACTGGAGCATACGCATCACATATATGAACTAAGGATATAATTCAATGGTTTTTGATATAGATGATATTTGAAGAATATAACACAGAGATTTTCTGCTAACAGTATACTCTGAAGCATTTACTTCTAAATTCGAGAGAAGAAAAAAGTACCAACTTTTCAAAGTCTCTACCATGTTATCAGATAGTAAAACATCATAGCACACATACACCTAATTATCTTCATGCTGACAAAGTTAACTGCAAAATACATAAGATCAAAGTTATATTATATGCAAACCTCTATTTTCCAAGGTTAGGAGCCTGGTGTGAAAATTATCTGCCAGCAAAGGCATGGCAACTGAAACCTCGTCAGAGAGTTGCCTCTCCAAGACAAAGGATGTCCTCTTGATCTCTTGCTCCAAGATGTCGATGCACAGGTAAGCCTTGCTTCTCTCCTTACCCTTCTCCAGCTTGCTGTTGCAGTCTTTCTCTCTTGTTAATCTCTTGCAGATGGTAAGAGCGTCACGGCCATCTCGGGTCCTCTCCTGCACGGATGCTCCCTTCTCTGTAAGTGAGAGGATGATCTGGGGTTCTCGCCTCATGCAGGCCATATGCAGCGGTGTGTATCCACTCCCATTCTTCAGATTCACGTTAGCGGAGTCGCTGGCTGACTTGAGTTTCAATATCTGAGCTAACACTTTGGGTTCACAATAGGCAGCAGCATGGTGTATGGCAAGTGCACCATCCAAGGTGATTCCAGACTCCTCCAGGAGCAGATTAGCAAGGTCAACATCATCACAATCCAAGGCCTTGTGAATCTTCCTGACCTTCTTGGCATGCTCGGGACCCAGAATGAACTCGTCCGATTCGCGAGGCGACAAGTATTGACGAAGCTCCATGACCTTGGCGAAGGTTTCATCTGGAAGTTCCTTCTCGAGGTAACGGCTGTCAACACTCGAGTGCGCAACCCGTTGAATACATTGGCTGAGCAGGTCTGTAAGCTGGCAGGTGGAAGCAACGAGAACAATCGGCACTATATCCTCAACCACAACCAGAGCTCTGTTGACAAAGTCAGACAGGCGACGCTGCAAAATTCAGGATCTAGTGGTCAGAGAAACAGGACTGAAATTTTTACATTGAGTTTCAGCAACTCATTCGGACAGAAGGGTTTGCGGCATATAAATTTCTACTCCACTCATGCAATGCTTCATTGTGCATAGTATTCTGAACTGAAGCATCTCTGCTTATTTACCTGGAAGAGCGAGACGAGCTCGGGGATCTTGAAGCCGGACGCTGCGTAGGTGGACTCGACGACGAAGTCTATGGCTGGGCGGCACGCCTGGTGCGAGCACTGGTCGTCGACGCAGACGGCCGCGCCCTGCGGCGGTGGCTTGAGGAGGCCAGTGTAGAGGTAGCCAAGAACGGGCCCGATGGCGTCGCGGCCGATGTGGCACCCACCTGGGACAAGGTCGGCGAGCACCAGCCGCGGCTTCTCGCCGGCAGCGGGGTCGGCGGTGAGGGAGGAGAAGTGAGCGAGGAAGAAGTTGCTCCTGGCGGCGAGGATGCACCGGTGGACGCCGACGACGGCGTCGTCGCCCCCAGCCGCGAGGACGACGTCGGCGTCCGTGCAGTTGAAGAAGGAGGGGTCGAGGAGGCGCTCGAGGTTGCCGCTGAGGCGGCCGAGGCTGACGGCGTCGAGGTCGGCCGGCGCGGCCTGCGGCCGCGACGGTGACGGAGACGGCGACGGCGGAGGCGAGGAGGACGAGGAGAAGGTAACTGTCGATGTCTCCATGGAGCGGGAAGAGGGAAAGCTGGTGGTAGAAGGTTCTAGAAGCTCAGGTTTGGTCCATGATTCTTGGGCAAGGCGTACAAACAGAATCCGAGCTCTGCTCCACTCCGCACGAGGTGGCTTATGACTTTCTGGGATCAAATGATTGGAGAAGTGAATCTTCCCAATGAATCAAAGCCTCTGAAAGTGGCAAACACTCCAAGAAGAACAACAAGGAATCACGCAAATCAAATACAGCAAACCGGGGAGAAGGTCTCAGGTCACGAAGGGAGCATGGATCTCCTGCAAGAAACCCAGCGGAAGAGAGCAGCAGGCTGGAACTCCAAAAGAAAATGGAGAGGAACTTGCGCTCGAAAAAAAGCTCCAAATAAACAGCTTTAAAGCTATGCGGATTTACTGCGGCGAATGATTGATTGGCCGGCACAAGAACTAGCCAAACACGCCCGGATTTTGGGAGGAAGAAGGAGAAGCGCTGGCTGGCTGGCTGGCGCTGCTGCTACCGCAATCGGCAAAGGAAAGGTACAGGAACCGAACGCGGAAGCGCCAGCGGCGCTTGCTCTTATCGGGAAATTTCGTCGTCGCTCGAAAGAAAAAGGTTATCCGCGGGTAGATTTTCTATTCCCCTCTTGGGCTTGGCTGCTTGTTGCGAGGTAGAGGAAAGGAAGAAGAACGTGCGAGTTTTTGAGTGGCGTGAGCGTGAGCGTGAGCTTGAGCGGGGTCACCGCATCGCGTCGTGGAGGTGACCGGCTAGTTGGACGTCACCTCGGTGACGTCGTCGGGAGAATAGTCGTGTTCCATGAAGGAATACTCCGTGCCGCGCGCGGGGACCGAGGTGTGTTGCCCGGCCGACAGAGTGCGGCGAGCGCATCGACGGTACGATCGGAGGCGACGACCTTGAAGAAGACTTGCTTGGCTGGGCCCGTGGGCCGGCGAGTGGTAACTTGCTGATTGGACAAGCACATGATGTAACGTGTAAATATATGCCTGCATACATCCTCCGCATACAAAAATGGCGAACAGGATCAAAGAAGGAAGCCGATCAGATCTCACAGCGAGTACCTTGTTCTCCATTCTGAGGTGCATACGGCTCCAGCGACTCCTAAAAGTGATTGGCTGTTCGCCAAGTGTTTTTGTGTACCCATTGATTTAAGTTTCAGGCGTTTGGTTGTCCACGAGAAAAAGATTCTCTGCAAAATACGTTTTTAAAGAAGCTTAGATGTAGGTAAAAGTTAGCCCACGAGACACGCTCTATTTCACCGTTCCTCTGCGTCTAGGTGCTAGCAAGCACAACGTGAGAAAAAAACATGCACGTGTCGCAAAGAGCGGTAGACACCGCGACATACCGAGAAAGCGCGCCATAAATCCGCTCACCGCCCTCTCTCCCCTCTCACACTCCGTTATTCTCACCCGCACTCTCCTCTCCCTTCTCTCCCCTCTCGTCACCAGCGGTTGTACTACCGTCGGTAGATCGAAGATCCCCGCGGCGGCGACAGATGAGCGGGCTATCGAAGCCTTAACCGAGCAAGCCTTCAACGACATCGACCCGAACGTGTTTCCCCCGGTTCAAGTTGGTCGGCAAGGACAACAATGGTGGTAAGGCTCGAATTTAAGGTCATAGGCTTGAATGTGCATAGGTCTTTGGCACTGTGACGAATTTTGGCTACTTGTTTAGAGCATTCACGGTAGATCTCTTGAGTTCGCGATAACTGCTTGTTCGGATGGTTTATTTTGCTTGTTATTCTTGTTGTACTAGGAATTGTTGGCTTGAAATAGGAAGATATGTGTTTACCTACTTGCTTTTCTTACTTAGGATCTTGCTGATAAGGCCATATCTGGTTTTTAGGTGGATTGCATGTTAGATTGGGGGGCTTTTACTGTTCATCCCGATGATTAAACTCTATGTAAGAATATGTCCATTGCCCCATGTGTGGTTTTAGTAATTGATGACAATCCCTATGGACTAACGGTTGCATTGAGAATCAATCTTAGGTCAAGTCCATAGTCATGTGTTGGACTCAAGGTTGCAAGATGGAGAAGACGAAGTACAATGACGAAGACGGTGTCGAAGAGAGACGAAGACCGTGTTGAAGATGAAGAGAGATGAAGACGGCGTAGAAGATGGATGAAGACGATGGCGCGTATGTTGGAGAAGATGGTGGCATGTACAAGGTTGAAGAGGATGAAGATGGAGCTTGCCGACTCGAGAGGAACGCACAAGGTTAAGGTTTGTGCTTGATAGGATAGTAGGTCGCATCATCGGAGAGAGCTCAAACCTTGCATGCATTGCATCGTGTTCCTTGGTTGTTCTTGGTTCTTATCCATGAGATGGGTTAGAGCTTGTGTTCATTCTCATGACAAGCTCTAGCTCATCGGAAACGGATTCCGGATGCATTGCATGTTTCATGTGTGAGGGTGATGATTTTCCCGATATACGATATTTTCACTTTTTGTAGTGATAGCTCTCGTCGTCCTCTTTCTGGCAAAATTGGTTTCATGTCATTCCGAGTTTCCTAGCTCAAGATATCGCATTTTCCGTATCATCATATTTGAAAAAGAAAAAGGAAATTGCTTTTGGGCCGGGCGGTACTACCGCTGGCGGTGCCGGCCCAAGTACCGCATCAGCCTTCCAGGCTTACTGGACTCGAAGCGGTACCGGCCCGGTAGTACGGTAACCCATTTACGGTACCAGGCCGGTACCGAGCCGGTACTACCGGCCGGCCCGTTTTCTCTCTCTGCCGCGCAGTTTTTCAGATCCAGATCTGCTTTATTGGCACAAGCGGAGCGGTACTACCGGTTTGGGGCATCTTTTCGTCTGTTATCTGCTCAGTTTGTGCGCAAGCGGTAGTACCGCTTTGACAAGCGGTAGTACCGCTCGGGCGCGAATCTGACCGTTTTTCTGCCCCAATAGCTATATTTCTGGGCCCCTATTTATACCTCTCTTCCACCTCCGACCCAACCACTTCTTCCCCTCCATTCTCCCTCCTCCATTGTTGACCTTGAAGGTTTTCTTCCTCCTCTTGATCCCCCCACTATTTCTTGCATATTTTTTGGGGGAAAGGAGAGAGGAGATCTAGATCTAGAGCTTCACCAATTGAATCCCTCTCCAAGTGAGGGGATCTTGCTAGATCTAGGTCTTGGAGTTATTTGGTGTTTCTCCACATATTTGTTCTTCCTCCCTTATTCCCCCAATAGCTTTTGTAGCTTTGTTGGAATTTCGGAGAGAAGAACTTGGGCATCTTAGTGGTGTTCTTAGCCATTGCATTAGGTGCATCGGTTTGGGTTCTCTCCGGGGTTTCGATCTCGTTCTAGGCATGTCGACCTTAGTGGTGTTGTTGCCTTAGTGGCCTTGTTGCCTTAGTGGTGTTCTAGTAGCCTTTGTGTCCTTGTAGCCTTTTGTGGCCTTGTCGTCTTTGTGGCGTGGTAGCCTTTGTGGCGTTGTTGCCTTTGTGGAGTGTGTTAGCCTTTGTGGTTTTGGAGCCGGTTGTGGCGCGTTGGTGTCTTGGTGGCTTTGTTGCCGGTGTGGCGTGTTGTAGCCTCTTGTGGCCTTGTACTTTAGAGCCTCCGTGTTGTGGAGTTGCCTCAAGCTTGCTACTTGGGGTTTTGCCCAAGCTTGTACGGGTTCGGTGACCACCCTCAAGGGTCCCTTAGTGGAGGCTTTCCTCCTTGGAGGAAAGGCTCGAGGAGAATACGGTGGCCCTAGTGGCTCATTGGAGTGCCTCGTGCCTCCACACCGCTCCAACGGAGACGTAGCACCCTTGGGTGTGAACTTCGGGATACATCGTCGTCTCCTCGTGCACCGGTTACTTCTCAACCCAAGCTCATTTACCTATGCGCTTTACATTGTGATATCTATCATGCTTGATGCTATACCTATCTTGTTATCACCTTATTGCTCATCATGCGAGCATAGGTTGTTGGTGCTCTGGCAAACCCCTTGTTGATATGCTTTGAGCTAAACTAGTAAACACATGTGTAGTTTTATTCCTCCTAGTTTAGCTCTCAAGTAGAAGTTTTTATACACCGCCTATTCACCCCCCCTCTAGGCGACGTCCTAGTACATTCACTCTAGTACTAAGCCAGGATGGGGTGATCCTGATGGGATTCGTAGCATAGAAAACAAAAAATTTCCTACTGCAAGAACGAAAACCAAGCCAAGATGAAATCTAGAAGATGGTAGCAACGAGGGGATCACGAGACTAACCCTTGAAGATTTCCAAAGCCTACGAGATTAGATCTCGTTGTTGCTGAAGATGATCACTTGCCGCTTTCAAAAGCGCCTAGAAGATCTTGACGGTGCCACAATCGGGCAGCACCTCCGTACTCGGTCACACGTTCGGTGTTGATGAAGACGACGTCCTTCTCCCCGTTCCAGCGGGAAGCGGAAGTAGTAGATCCTCCTCGGAATCCCGGCAGCATGATGGCGTGGTGGCGGTGGTGGTGGAGAACTCCGGCAGGGCTTCGCCTATGCGCCGCGGGAGTATTATGTGGAGGAGGAGAGGCCAGGGTTTGGGGAGAGGGGAGGGGCACTTGGGCGCCGGCCCTTGGATACCCTAGGTGGTGCGGCTAAGCTTGGGCAGCCCCCTCCCTCTCCTCCTCATTATATAGGTGGAACCCCAAGGGTTTGCCCAAAGTCTTCGAATAAGACCCCAACAGAAAAACTGCCTTATGGATGAAACCTAGAGGGACAGGGACTCTCCCCTTCCCCCTTTACTTGGCCGACCAAGGAGGTGGAGTCCACCATGGACTCCACCCTCCCACTTGGTTGGCTGGTTAGGGTTGTTGGAGTCCCTCCGGGACTCCTCCTTCCATAGTGATTTATTCCGGATAATTCTAGAAACCACCTTCCATAAATTCGCCGGATCATTTCCAAACTTGGAAAGTGACTTCCTATATATGAATCTTATTCTCCGGACCATTTCGGACCTCCTCGTGATGTCCTGGATCCCATCCGAGACTCTGAACAAAACTTCGAACTCCATTCCATATTCCATATCTACTTAAAACGACATCAAACCTTAAGTGTGTCACCCTACGGTTCGTGAACTATGCAGACATGGTTGAGACTTCTCTCCAACCAATAACCAATAGCGGGATCTAGAGATCCATAATGGCTCCCACATATTCAACGATGACTTAGTGATCGATTGAACCATTTACATACGATACTGATTCCCTTTGTCACGCGATATTTTACTTGTCCGAGGTTTGATCATCAGTATTTCTATACCTCGTTCAACCTCGTCTTCGACAAGTACTCTTTACTCGTACCGCGGTATGTCATCTCTTATGAACCATTCATATGCTTGCAAGCTAATTAGACGACATTCCACCGAGAGGGCCCAGAGTATATCTATCCGTCATCGGGATGGACAATATCCCACTCTTGATCCATATGCCTCAACTCATACTTTACGAATACTTAATCCCACCTTTATAACCACCCATTTACGCGAGTAGCGTTTGATGTAATCAAAGTACCCTTCCGGCATAAGTGATTTACATGATCTCATGGTCGAAGGACTAGGTAACTATGTATCGAAAGCTTATAGCAAATGAACTTAATGACGTGATCTTATGCTACGCTTAATTGGGTGTGTCCATTACATCATTCATCAATGACATAACCTTGTTATTAATAACATGCAATGTTCATGATCACGAAACCATGATCATCTATTAATCAACAAGCTAGTTATACAAGAGGCTTACTAGGGACTCCTTGTTGTTTACATAACACACATGTATCAATGTTTCGGTTAATACAATTATAGCATGGTATGCAAACATTATCATAAACACAAAGATATATTATAATATCCATTTTATTATTGCCTCTTGGGCATATCTCCAACAGTCTCCCACTTGTACTAGAGTCAATAATCTATTTTACATTTGTAAAGATATAACACCCTGGCCTTCTGGTGCTTTATCATGTTTTGCTCACGGGAGAGGTTTTAGTCAACGGATCTGACACGCTCAGAAATGTATGTATTTTGCAATTCATTTGCGTCTTCACGCATCACTCATTTTCCAAATGAGTCGGCATTAAATATGTTTGGTCTTCTGGTGGAACCTTAATTCCGCGGTCTGAAATATGTCACTAATATTTTCATACACAATATAGCTTCAAAGTTCTGACACTATCGGAACTACACCAAGTTCTCAAAGAACTTCTTGACTTAACATCCTCGGTCATTGTCAAAACAATGACATACTCTGACTTCGTTTGTAGAACCCGTCATAATATTTAGAACTCATCTAAATCTAGCATAGACTTATTCTAACTCATTGTGCTACCTTTTAAACAACACTTAGCCTAATTGATATTGAAATTTTATTTTTATTTGTGACCAAACTAATATTGGTGCAACACCTTACAGCGATTTGTTTGTCATTACCCCATATAAAATTATATATATATCCTTGGTTCTTCTAAAGCACTCAGGGATAATTTTACTGTTTGTCCAATGATCATTACATGAATCATGCTCTTAACTCTTTTAGAGCATAGGACATCTAATTTTGTACATATTATTCGTGATCTAAAATCACTCATGTGTTTTTACTCATCAAGTGTCAAATACACTCAAGTCTTGTTAAACCTTCACATGAAAAGAACACCTTCTTAATATTTTTATATTAAACTACTTCAATATCTATACCTAATAATAAATGAGCTAACGTTTCCTTGGTTTGGTCCGTATGGTTTCTGTCGTCCGTTTCGTCCGCCTATTTCGAAGGAGCTAATGTTTCCTTGGTTTGGTCCGTATGATTTCTGTCGTCCGTTTCGTCCGCCTATTTCGTTTCGTACGTCTGGCTTCGTAGATTCGTAGGAAACCCGGAAGCATATGTAATGAAAAACCGTTCGTCCAGGCTGGCCCCTCACCCGCCTCGGCCAGTCAAACAAGCCCAACACCGGCCCAACTCATCCTCTACGTACCTACTGTATGTACATCGAATTTCATCCGTCACCGTCCCTAACATTTGTTTGGTAGTCGTGTTAGACTCTTCGGTTAGATCCCCTTTGAGATACGATCGATCCAATACACAAAGCGCCGGCTTTATTAGCCTTCTGCCTCCTCTCCCGATCTCGCCTCCCTGCTCCCTAGGGTTCCGATGCCGCACACAAAAGCGAGAATGGTGCGTCTGAGTTGGCGTCGGCCGGACTCAGAGGAGCAGCTGCGCGTGGATCTCTTCCCGTGTGGTGGAGGGCGACGGTCGAGAGCAGGCCGCGGGTGGAGGACAACATGGTCGGCGAGCTAACAATAAGGCAGCCGACGATGATGGGAGCACGAGCTGGACGGAGAGATGTGCAGCCATAGTTGGGTCGGGCGTCGTCATCCCGGACGACCGCTCCTGTGTTGGCGACCTCTCCGCTCATCTTTCAGTCCTGTACTAATTTACTCTGGAGTTTCTTTCGTGACTAAACACTCAGATTTGTTTAGTGGACGCTAAAGAAAGCCGCAAACGATCAGCAAATCACACCAACTTAGTAATGAAGGGTGCCAGCCGTGTCTCATATCGTGGATCATGCAAGTATCACGACAAAATTTTGCTTCTCCATCTCTTATTGTCAACGAAAGGATGGAACTGAGACTGGCTGTCACCATGTGGTTTCTATCTGAACTCTCTAATTTACTTAGCGGATGCTAATGAAAGCCTGTGGATGTTGGCCGCTGCTGGCTAGCTCCAAGCTGCTGGCAACAGGCAGGAACATACACTAATGGATTTCGCCTTTGTACGGGAGGGATAAAGCAAAATAAGGGCCGAAGTGATCTATGCGAAGGTGACCGATCTGCTCCATGATGAGTGATAATTATGACCTATAGAGAAGCTAGCCAGATCAGTGTGATTGATTTGCAATCTTACAAATCACGGTTATGCGGATATGCTCTGTGTCATTGCTCCATCAGAGATTAATCTTTGGAATCAAGGTCTAAATTCGTTGTTTCCTAGCATATTTCACTACCAATGTGATAGCAATACATGATGCGCTCACTTGTTTTTCTCCGGTACCGCAAGATGAGTGGTAAGTAATCGATCTGATTTACTTGGTGAGCTGAAGTTTCAATTAATTGCTTAATATATCTAACTACGTTGATTCTTATTACTGAATTAATGCGGAGTGTGTGCTCCGTTCATTACTCATTACTGTTGTAGGATCGATTAGTCTATACTAATTATTTCTTCTATATTTGCTTCGTAGTTATTTACTCCTACCTTTTTAAGGATGCACAAGATGATGTTGCTTCTATCGTACCCTCTAAGGATTAGAATTTGTCTACTTTTTTTAGGATGCACAAGATGATACTACTTATATCGTACATGCTAAGGATTAGAATTTGTCTACTATGTATTTGCAATTTTCAACGATTGTAAACACCAAGAGTGGTGGACAGCTGATATCTGAATGCCCTTGCATTGAAAGATTATGCTAGAGAACATGTAAATTTAGGTCAGTTAATTACCGAGGTTGACACACCTTGCTGCCTTCTGGGCTATCAAGGTGATAGATCTTGAGAATCACCAGTATTACTGTCGAAATCGCTACCTTCTAGGCTATCAAGGTGACAGTGGATAACCGGGCTTTCAAGTGCATATGAGGCAAAATAGTGTTTTTGTCTTCACATAGTTGTATGCAATGCAAGATAAGAAGTAAAGAAGGGCATCAACTAGGACGTGTGAGGAGATAAAGAAGGGGCATGGCTGGCTAACGGTCACCCGTACGGTCAAAATTCTGACCAGTACTGTAGCACCATGGATGTCGTAACGAGAGGTGTCAGTAGAGGCAACAACAAGAGAAGAGGCTGACCACAATTTAGTAAAAAAAAGAGGATGACCACTACCGCACTCTAGATCATCTCTGCCCCCGCAGCCAACGCTGCCCAGACCGTCTGCTACCATGAATAAATAAGACACATGACCCTTTCATTGTTTTTTGTGCCATGATATCATTTCAACATGTAGTTCCCGGTGCAAAGCACGGGCAATTTTCCTAGTTCATTCTATTTACTTTAACTTAAACTTATTATGTGTTTCAATCTATCTTCATAGATCTTGACACTAAATATGTTTCAGTTCATATTCTTTCATTGAAGTTAATTCTCAATGAAACCTTTTGATCAATTATATAATTACATTATTTATAATCAACGATATGTCATCTACATAAAGTATTACAAATATGTCTCAGCGCTCCCACTTAATTTCTTGCAAATGCAAGCATCTTCATCGTTTCTGATAAAATCAAAAATTCTTTGACTATTTCATCCGGTGAAGATTCCAACTCCGCGATACTCACTTCATCTAATTGAAGTTTGTATACCTATCTAGCATTCCACGGACCAGCAAAACTCTTAGTTGTATCTTGTATACAACTTTAATACACACTTCTGTTAAGTAATGTATTTTGCCATGCTACTAGCATATCTCATAAAAGAAATATGTAGCGATTACTAGAATAATCCATATAGACTATAAGCATCGCTACGGAAGATCTAATCTTATCGTAGTCAACTCTTTGAACTTTGTCGTAAACAACTTTTCGACAAGTCGAGCTTCTTCAAGGATATTACATCCAAGTCCATCAATTTTATAGATTCACTTACTTTCAAAAAGTATTTATCTATCTTGGATTTCATGGCGCTTAGCCATTTTAACGGAGTCAGGGCCCATCATAGCTTCTTTGTATGTGGTTGGTTTATCATTGTTCAAAAACAATCCTTTGTCCACAAATCAGTTATTTGATCACAAAGTAAACCATATCTATAAGGTTCAATAGGTACTTTGATCTCCATGACTATAAAATTTTGTAGACATGGGAGCTATGATCTTCGTGGCCGCTTCCGGAACCATTTCCGATGATGCGCTACTCTGATCATTATGCTCAGGTTCATAAACCTTATCAAGTTCTATTGTCCTCCCACTCAAATACTTCGCTAGAAACAATTTCTTGGAAATAAGAAACATTGACAAACATTTTTGTCTTTGTCTCCATAGTGGAAAGAATTCCCAATCAAATCTCTGGGATAAACAACAAAGACATTCATCCGGTTTTGGTTGTAAACTTATTTACATATGCTATGCATACCAAAAAAATGAAGAAATGACTATTAAGGTTCATACCCATGCCATAACTCGTATGGTGTCATTTCAACGGATCATGATGATGCTCTATTTAGTGTAAAAGCGGTAGTCTCTAAAGCATAATCCACAAAAATATAATGGCGTCATTTTATTTCATCATTAACCCAACAAGGTTTGGATACATCTCTCGGATACTATATCATCACTATGATACTCCAAGAAATGTGAGTTGTAGAACAATTTCATAACTCTCTTAGATGTTCGCTAAAACTCGTAATTCAAATATTTTCACCATGATCCAATCATAGATATTTGACTTTTCTATTACGATGATTTCCACTTCATGCTGAATTTTATTTGAATCCATTCAAATGTTTCAAACTTCTTCTTTATCGAATATATATCCACATATATATACCCAATTCAATGTTGGAAGTTCTCATGAAGTAGAACTCGCGCACACAACTATGTCCAGTGAACCACATACATCATCATGTATGTTTCCACTAAGTTAGTTGCCCGTTCAACTATTGGCCTATGAACGGTATTTTAGTCATTCTCTTTAGAAAAGATTTTCAAGCTCTAAACGATTCAAAAATCAAATGACTCCAAAAATCCATTTGCATGAAGTTCCTTCATGCGTTCCTTTCTAACATGACCTAAATGGCGGTACCACAAATAAGTGGAATTCAAATCATTTGCCTTATGGCATTTTAGCGTCAGTGTTATGTATGTGTATTTCACCATTAAGATTTATAATAACTTATCCATCGTACATGGAGTAATGTCATAATTTGAACAACTCATTGTTTTCATTTGACCGGAGCAAAATAACAATTATTAAGTTCTTTATTATAAATTCTAAGGGCTAGGTAGAATGCCAACGAGAAACATAATAACACTTTATTATGTTCCAGACGTGCATTATTACCATATTCCTTATCAGTCACTTAGGCCATCTAATTCTTGTATTGCATTGTATTGTATGACATCTCATACCAACCAATCTGGTACAAATACCCTAGAATTTCATTATGTGACTAAACAAGGAATACATCCATAACATGTATATCATTTATATACACCTGAGCTAGACTTTCTAGTCTTTTCTTTCTTTCTGCCAATAATCTTTTGTAGTTTCTTTTTTAGCTTTCCTCATTATTCAGAAAAACATTTCAACATCAATAACTTCTAGGTTTGTTGGTCAAATACCAATAACCTTGAGGTTCTTACTTTGAAGTTGATAATCATATGACAAGTGTTCCAGATTTCACTATTAGTAACTATGTAATATGATGAACAATTTCACTCATAATTTTATCCATCATATCATGATGACTTTCCGAGACCATGTCTGTACATGCTAGGCTTGTAAAGTTTAACCTCAGTATTCGCATGTGCAAATCTGGCTTGCACCCGTTGTATGCACACGTAGAATCTATAACACCCGATCATCACGAGATGCTTCGAAACGATGAGTCTTAGCAACGGTGCATACTAAGGATGATCACTTCATGGATATGCGAATATCGTTAGTGCCCCAATAGTTGGAGGATTGGGACGCCTGGCATCTTCAACCTTCATACATTCCCATAAAACTTATGAGTTTATGTAGTCTCACTAAATTATATTCTATCATCTTGCAACAAGGTCTTAGATATCACATATATCTCATACCTCCCTTATTTCTGAAAACAAAATTTTCAGCTCCTTATTTTTCAAACAGATTTGAACTTCAAGTTTCACGGAGACAAGATGACTTTAGGTACTAATTGAAACCATAGATCTTTGAATCAACAATGTGAGGTTTACTAAAAGTTTGCAATAGGACTTAATCATTTCTTGATTCTTTAACAATATGGTACCAGTCCGTAAAGTTGCTTATCAGATTTAACAGTATTTCTATCTCAGTTATAAGACTAGCGCATGGTAGAAAACGGATGCCAATTCTACAAATTTAATTCAAAATACTATTCAGACTATGTTTATGATAATTAGTTCATGTTTTAATCTAATTACTAATGAACTCCCACTTAATACAACATCCCTCATAGTTGTTAAGTGGTACACGATCCAAATCCACTACATCAAAACTGATCATCACGTGAGATGATGTAGCTTCAATGGTGAACATCAACATGTTGATCATATCATCCATATGACTCGTGTTCAACCTTTCGGTTTTCTGTGTCCCGAGGCCATGTCTGTACATGCTAGGCTCGCCAAGCAAACCCAAGTATTCCGTGTGTGCAACATGACTTGCACCCGTTGTATGTGAACGTAGAGTCTATCACATCCGATCATCACGAGATGCTTCGAAACGACGAACTGTAGCAACGGTGCATACGAGGGGAGAACACTTTATTATCTTGATATTAATATGAGGGATCATCTTATAATGCTACCATCGCGATCTAAGCAAGATAAGATGCATAAAGGATTAACATCACATGCAATTCATATTGTGATATGATATGGCCCTTTAGTCTTTGCGCCTTCGATCTTCATATCCAAAGCATGGATATGATCTCCATCATCAACGGGCATGATCTCCATCATCGTCGGCGTAGCGTCAAGGTTCATGGCCCCGTCTTCATGGTTGTTCACCTCATGTAGCAACTATTACAACTACTTTGAAATAATACTACAACATGAAATATAAAGACAACCATAAGGCTCCTGCCGGTTGCCACAATACAATAATGATCATCTCATACATATTCATTATCACATCATGGCCATATCACATCACCAAACCCTGCAAAAACAAGTTAGACGTCGCTAATGTGCTTTGCATATTTTACGTGGTTTAGGGTTTTCGAGTAAGATCCAATCTACCTACGAACATGAACCACAACGGTGATAGTAGTGTTGTCAATAGAAAGAGTAAATTGGATCGTCACTATAGTGGGAGAGACAGACACCCGCAAAGCCACTTATGCAATACAAGTTGCATGTCGAGCGTGGAGCAAATCTCATGAACGCGGTCATGTAAAGTTAGCCCGAGCCGCTTCATCCCACTATGCCACAAAGATGCAAAGTACACGAACAAAAGACAACAAAGCATCAACGCCCACAAAACAATTGTGTTCTACTCGTGCAACCAATCTATGCATAGACACGGCTCTGATACCACTGATGGGATTCGTAGCATAGAAAACAAAAAATTTCCTACCGCAAGAACGAAAACCAAGCCAAGATGCAATCTAGAAGATGGTAGCAACGAGGGGATCACGAGACTAACCCTCGAAGTTTTCCAAAGCCTACGAGATTAGATCTCGTTGTTGCTGAAGATGATCACTTGCCGCTTTCAAAAGCGCGTAGAAGATCTTGACGGTGCCACAATCGGGAAGCACCTCCGTACTCGGTCACACGTTCGGTGTTGATGAAGACGACGTCCTTCTCCCCGTTCCAGCGGGCAGCGGAAGTAGTAGATCCACCTCGGAATCCCGGCAGCATGATGGCATGGTGGCGGTGGTGGTGGAGAACTCCGGCAGGGCTTCGCCTATGCGTTGCGGGAGTATTATGTGGAGGAGGAGAGGCTAGGGTTTGGGGAGAGGGGAGGGGCACTTGGGCGCCGGCCCTTGGATGCCCTAGGTGGTGCGGCCAAGCTTGGGCAGCCCCCTCCCTCTCCTCCTCATTATATAGGTGGAACCCCAAGGGTTTGCCCAAAGTGTTCGAATAAGACCCCAACGGAAAAACTGCCTTATGGATGAAACCTAGAGGGACAGGGACTCTCCCCTTCCCCCTTTACTTGGCCGGCCAAGGAGGTGGGGTCCACCATGGACTCCACCCTCCCACTTGGTTGGCTGGTTAGGGTTGGTGGAGTCCCTCCGGGACTCCTCCTTCCATAGTGATTTATTCCGGATAATTCTAGAAAACACCTTCCATAAATTCGCCGGATCATTTCCAAACTTGGAAAGTGACTTCCTATATATGAATCTTATTCTCCGGACCATTCCGTACCTCCTCGTGATGTCCTGGATCCCATCCGAGACTCTGAACAAAACTTCGAACTCCATTCCATATTCCATATCTACTTAAAACGACATCAAACCTTAAGTGTGTCACCCTACGGTTTGTGAACTATGCAAACATGGTTGAGACTTCTCGTCGACCAATAACCAATAGCGGGATCTGGAGATCCATAAAGGCTCCCACATATTCAACGATGACTTAGTGATCGATTGAACCATTTTCATACGATACTGATTCCCTTTGTCACGCGATATTTTACTTGTCCGAGGTTTGATCATCAGTATCTCTATACCTTGTTCAACCTCTTCTCCGACAAGTACTCTTTAATCGTACCGCGGTATGTCATCTCTTATGAACCATTCATATGCTTGCAAGCTAATTAGACGACATTCCACCGAGAGGGCCCAGAGTATATCTATCCGTCATCGGGATGGACAATATCCCACTCTTGATCCATATGCCTCAACTCATACTTTACGAATACTTAATCCCACCTTTATAACCACCCATTTACGCAGTGGCGTTTGATGTAATCAAAGTACCCTTCCGGCATAAGTGATTTACATGATCTCATGGTCAAAGGACTAGGTAACTACGTATCGAAAGCTTATAACAAATGAACTTAATAACGTGATCTTATGCTACGCTTAATTGGGTGTGTCCATTACATCATTCATCAATGACATAACCTTGTTATTAATAACATCCAATGTTCATGATCACGAAACCATGATCATCTATTAATCAACAAGCTAGTTATACAAGAGGCTTACTAGGGACTCCTTGTTATTTAGATAACACACATGTATCAATGTTTCGGTTAATACAATTATAGCATGTATGCAAACATTATCATAAACACAAAGATATATTATAATAACCATTTTATTATTGCCTCTTGGGCATATCTCCAACAGATCCTTCCGAACCTACTGGCATAAACAAAGACCATTGTTTAATCATATGCCGTAGGTTTGGTAGGATCATCTCTTTCATTTATGTGTGCTATGTTTTATGAGGCCAACTCGTTACTGTGAGGCCATGATGCGTTGTTCCGTGCTTTGTGAAAGGATCGTATGCCGCACCTAGAGGGGGGGGTGAATAGGTGTGATACGTCTCCAACGTATCGATAATTTCTTATGTTCCATGCTACTTTATTGATGATACCTACATGTTTTATGCATACTTTATGTCATATTTATGCATTTTCCGGCACTAACCTATTAACAAGATGCCGAAGAGCCGATTGCTTGTTTTCCGCTGTTTTTGGTTTCAGAAATCCTAGTAAGGAAATATTCTCGGAATTGGACGAAATCAACGCCCAGGATCTTATTTTTCCACGAAGCTTCCAGAAGTCCGGAGAGGAAACGAAGTGGGGCGACAAAGCAGCCACACACCAGGGCGGCGCGGCCCTGGCCCTGGCCGGGCCGGCCTGTGGTGTGGGCCCTGATGACCCACAAGTATAGGGGATCGCAGCAGTCTTCGCGGGTAGTATAACCCAATTTATTGATTCGACACAAGGGGAGACAAAGAACACTTGGAAGCCTTAACAACGGAGTTGTCAATTCAGCTGCACCTGGAAACAGACTTGCTCGCAAGAGTTTATCGATAGTAACGAGTTTTATAGCGATAGCGATAGTGGAATAACAACAGCAGAGTAACGAGAGACAGCAGTAGTGATTTTAGTAAACGAGCGGGATTAAAATACCGTAGGCACGGGGACGGATGACGGGCGTTGCATGGATGAGAGAAACTCATGTAACAATCATAGCAGGGCATTTGCGGATAATAATAAAACGGTGTCCAAGTACAAAGCAATCAATAGGCATGTGTTCCAATTATAGTCGTACGTGCTCGCAATGAGAAACTTGCACAACATCTTTTGTCCTACCAGCCGGTGGCAGCCGGGCCTCAAGGGAATCTACTGGATATTAAGGTACTCCTTTTAATAGATTACCGGAGCAAAGCATTAACACTCCGTGAACACATGTGATCCTCACGTCACTACCATCCCCTCCGGTTGTCCCGATTCTTGTCACTTCGGGGCCATTGGTTCCGGACAGCGACATGTGTATACAACTTGCAGGTAAGATCATAAAACAATGAATATCATGATGAAACAATAACATGTTCAGATCTGAGATCATGGCACTCGGGCCCTAGTGACAAGCATTAAGCATAGCAAGTTGCAACAATATCATCAAAGTACCAATTACGGACACTAGGCACTATGCCCTAACAATCTTATGCTATTACATGACCAATCTCATCCAATCCCTACCATCCCCTTCGGCCTACGGCGGGGGAATTACTCACACATGGATGGGGGAAGCATGGCTGGTTGATGGAGAGGCGTCGGTGGTGATGATGGCGATGATCTCCTCCAATTCCCCGTCCCGGCGGAGTGCCAGAACGGAGACTTCTGGCTCCCGAGACGGAGTTTCGCGATGTGGCGGCGTTCCGGAGGCTTTCTGGCGACTTCGACCTCCCCGTGCGTTTTTAGGTCGAAGGCAATAAGTAGTCCGAAGGAGGGCGTCGGAGGCCGGCCGAGGGGGCCACACGATAGGGCCGCGCGGGCCCCTCCTGGGCCGCGCCACCCTATGGTGTGGGGCCCTCGGGCCTCCACCTGGCTTGCCCTTCTGGCTCCGCCAATATTCTTGGAAAATAAGACCTTCTGCATAAATTCCGAGGATTTTCCTGAAAGTTGGATTTCTGCACAAAAACGAGACACCGTAACAGTTCAGCGAAAACAGCGTTAGTCCGTGTTAGTTGCATCCAAAATACACAAATTAGAGGCAAAACAATAGCAAAAGTGTTCGGGAAAGTAGATACGTTTTGGACGTATCAACTCCCCCCAAGCTTAGCTTATTGCTTGTCCTCAAGCAATTCAGTTAACAACTGAGCGATAAAAGAACTTTCACGAACACATTTGCTCATATGATGTATATATTCTCATGCTATGGCTAACACTTAGGCAGTTCATAATGAGATGCATACAAATAAGATCATCTAATAGCTATGTCAATCATGGAGAGGTACCAACAATTAATAATAAGCATCATGAATCATGTTTATAAGCAGGATTGCAATATTCATAAAAGAGTATGATAGAGTGGTATCTCGCTTGCCCATATTTGATCAGCAAAACATAAATGCTCGGGCACCTCTGAAGTTCATAGAAAGACTAGAAGTAGTGATTGTCAAAGATAAAAGCATCAAAGTTATACCACAATCAATCATATTTTGAGACAAGCATATTATACTAAGAATGACAGTTGTGCTCTCAAGATAGTGCTCAAAGAAAGAATGAAGACACAACACAAAGGTAAAAGATTGACCCTTCGCAGAGGGGAGCAGGGATTAACATGCGCTAGAGCTTTTCATTTTTAAAACAGGAGTAAAATTATTTTGAGAGGTGTTTGTTGTTGTCAACGAATGGTAATGGGTACACCAACTACCTCGCCAACCGGACTTCCAAGAGCGGCTCCCATGAATTATTTTTATGTTTATGTGGCACTCCTTCCAACCTTTCTTTCACAAACCATGGCTAACCGAATCCTCGGGTGCCCGCCAACAATCTCATACCATGAAGGAGTGCCTTTTTATTTTAGTTTTATTATGATGACACTCCCCCCAACCTTTGCTTTCACAAGCCATGGCTAACCGAATCCTTCGGGTGCCGTCCAACAATCACATACCATGGAGGAGTGTCTATTTAGATTAATTAATTTGGGACTGGGAATCCCATTGCCAGCTCTTTTTGCAAAATTATCGGATAAGCGGATGTGCCACTAGTCCATAATGAAAGTCCGTCAAGAGTAAATGACAAGGTCGAAAGTTAAACACCACATACTTCCTCATGAGCTATGAAACATTAACACAAATTGAGAAGCATTTTGAAGGTTTTAAAGGTAGCGCATGAGAATTTACTTGGAATGGTTTGAAATGCCATGCATAGGTATTTATGGTGGACACTTTGGAACAACTTGGTTTTCAGGTGTTTGGAAGCACGAGCAGCGTTCCCGCTCGGTACAAGTGAAGGCTAGCAAAAGACTAGGGAACGACAAATCAAGAGAGCAATGAATCGTCATAATCATGCTTGCGGCAAAATAAATTAACGGAGGCATAAAAGTGATACAAGAACTCGAAGCAATATAAATCATCGAGGCTTAATTGACTTTTGTTCAGTCATATGCATGCGTGAGCATGTGCCAAGTCGATATAAATGAATTATTCAGAGGAGGATACCACAATACCATACCTACTTATGAATAAAACAATGCAAGCAAACATCCATGACATGCTACTCATATTAATAAATTGGAGCTAAACATGAGAGATCATGAACTACTAGACTTTCTCAAATGACATATACCTCACATGAACACATGGATGAGTATATGTACAAAAAATGAATACAAATAGAGTTCATACCAGCCTCTCACCACAATCCAATTGTCGTAGATCGTCATTATTGCCTTTCACTTGTGTAGCTTGGATAATATGAAATGAAAACCACGCTCCAGCCACCGAAGACCATTGAACTCATGATGAACTTTACAAACCAAAGAAGAACAGCAAATATTTTTGGTGTTTTCGAATTGGAAACAAGAACAAAAGGAAACAAGCAAACAAAGCAAAATCTTTTTGGGTTTTCTTATAGCAAACTAGCAATATCAAATAAAGCGAAACAAATGCAAGAAACCAAAGCAAAAAAATTATGAAGAGAAACAACAGAAATATTTTTGGTCTTTTTGTGTTTTGGGAAAGAAACAAAGCAAAAACAAGAATTGGCAAACTAGAAAAGTCACATAAACACAAAGCAGCAGAAATTCGTCAAACTTGACAGTAGTACAGTACTCGATTTTTAAGAAATTCTTACACTGCTCAAATCGAAAAGTGTTCAACTAATGAAAGTTAGATAACAACCTGGGGAACATGCACAAAAATTGGCTTCGCAAAATACTCTTCTGTCTATTTTTGGGAATTTTTTCGGTAACAGTCCAGAATCTGTTTTCAGGCAGCACTTCCCCAAATATCATCTCCCTCTCATTAGAAAACCACTCAAGCAAACTAAACAAGTATATAAAAGTATCCAGAAATCATAATATGCAAAGAATGAGTGATGCCGGTATACCTCCCCCCAAGCTTAGGCTTTTGGCCTAAGTGGAGTTCAACCCCATCGAGGCTATGAAGTAGCATCTCCGTAGTACGACGAAGATGGATCATATTCCGGGTATGTGCTAGAAGAAGCACCCGGATACGTGATGGTGTAGTCGTAGGAGGGCTCGGCGTCCTCGGAGTCATGCTGCTAGTGGAAGTCTTGTATCTTTATCTTTTCCTCCACCTCCTCCTTAGTGCGCGACCATGGTTCCCTGTCAATGCTGAACAAATCTTGCTGGGGAAGAGGGATTTCCTTCTCATCCCCGTCAGCAAACAACATTCTATAGACCATATTATCTAAAGTGGAGTCAGCGGTAACAAAATGATGGCTTTTCATAGCAGTAATATGAAGCCTCCTAGGAGTTAATGGCACATCATTAGAATCAAGAGGAAGTCTTAAATGTGTTAAAATGCGCAATGCAATAGTCCTCCAAAAATAGGCCCCCTGTTAGACAGGCGGCGAGCAATAAGAGAACCAAGATGATATGGTGTCTGTCCAGTAAGTGCAGCGTTCAAGAAAGCAAGATGGTAGCTAGAAATATTGCTAGTGTTCTCCCTACCAAGAATGCTAGTAGCAATGTAATAGGCAAAATACTTAATGGCGGGGAGTTGGATGTTTCTTATCTTGCCACGCTGAATGGTGCGACAATCATCATCGGTGATCCCTCGATAGAGCTCCAACAGATCCCGGGGGTTGTCATCAATCCTCCTTGCTGTACCTACAGGGGCAATATCCAATGCAACACAAAATTCTTCCAATTCCATAGTAATAGGATTACCATAGATCTTGAATGCAACCTGTCGGCCCATATTGCTTGTTGTGGAACTTGAAGCTCTCGACGAAGATTTTGGTGAGCATGTAGTATTGCTCCCTTTCATCTCCCACGTAGGCGGCTAAGCCCGCCCTATTGACGAGGGTGAAGAAATCATCCAACAACCCTGCATTTCTCAGAAAATCATAACATGGGAAAGACGAAGCATTAGGAGCCCCATTGTCTTCCTCGGGCGCGAAGCTTGGCGCGATGATATCCTCATTGTAGGATCGCCTAAGTCGGGTGGCGGTCCTAGATGGCCTTCCGGTGCTGGTTGTCCCTCTCTTGAACAATTCTCCAAAGTTGAAGTTCTTCATCCTTCTTCCCTGAAACTTTTCAACAAACAATATAAAATTTTATTTGGTGACATATAATCAAGGGGAACCACTATAGGAACTTGCTAGAGTACTAATCATGCATCAAAACTAGTTTATTCATCTTAGAACAAGCATGCAAGCTCACTAAACATGTTACCTACAGCAGAAAAATATTCAAGATATACTCAACCAAACAAAATTCTACTTGGATAATTGGAGGAGTCACATACCGGAGAGCAAATGTGCCAAATTTCAGACAGAAATCTGGGCTGAGCAAAGAGATCGAAAAATCCTGAGCTCTTGAGCAAAAACGCGAGTGAGAGAAAGCTGATGTCGATTTTTTCGGGAGAGAGAAGAGTCTGGGAGGAAGAGATGCTGAAGTGGGGTAAAGGGGGGCCCACACGCCAGGGTGGTGCGCCCCCCTTGCTGGCCGCGCTAGCCTGTGGGGTGCCACCCTGGGGTGCCCCACAGGTCATCCCCAGGTGCTCCCAGGTGCATTTTCGAAAAATAGGACCAACGGTATAATTTTTGTGAATTTTTGAAAACTTTGAAAAATGCACATTTCTGGGTATTAAGTTTATTATTACTGGCCAGGAATTTTTTTTGAAATCTCTAATTAACTAAGGAACTTTGCAAATCAAAAGTGCTACAACAAATAAGGCAAGTGGAGGAAGAAAGAGATGTTGTTTACCTCCTCTTTGCATATAAAAGGTATTTGTTAACAAGGTTGATCAAGTCTTGCCACCAAATAAATTTTACATAGCATATGAAGAAATAAACCTCAAATCAATCATGTTACCTTGAATTGTATTGATATGGATCCAATCATAAGATTTTGATATCCTTCTTTAGGCTCATATATAGGACAATCAATAGTTCCAATTTTGATAGTTCTCACATTAGAAATAGTATTGACTCCACATACTTTATCAATCCTCTTGGGGAAATAAACGGTATGCTCCTTATCATCAACATTGAAAGTAACCTTTCCTTTATTGCAATCAATAACAGCCCCTGCGGTGTTAAGAAAAGGTCTCCCAAGAATAATAGACATATTATCATCTTCAGGCATTTCCAACACAACAAAATCAGTTAATATCAAGCAATTATTAGTAACTTGAACAGGAACATCCTCACATATACCAACAGAAATAGCAGTAGATTTATCAGCCATTTGCAAAGATATATCAGTAGGTATCAACTTATCTAAATAAAGTCTCTTATAAAGAGAAAAAGGCATAACACTAACACCGGCTCCCAAGTCACATAGAGCAGTTTTAACATAATTATTCTTAATAGAACAAGGAATAGTAGGTATACCTGGGTCGCCCAGCTTCTTCGGCACTTTGCCATTGAAAGAGTAATTAGCAAGCATAGTGGAAATTTCCTCATTGGGGATTTTCCTTTTGTTAGTAACAATATCTTTCATATACTTTGAATAAGGAGGCAATTTAATAGCATCAGTCAAAGGGATTTGCAAGAATAAAGGTTTCATCCAATCACAAAATTTATTATAATGTTCTTCTTCCTTTGATTTTAATTTCTTAGCAGGAAAAGGCATTTGCTTTTGCACCCAAGGTCCCCTTTCATTACCATGTTTCTTAGCAATAAAATCTTCTTTAGTATACTTTTTATTTTTATCATGCTTGTCAGGTTCATCTTCAACCTCTTCTTTATCAGAAGCATCATTCTTATCATTATCATTATCATTATTATGTTCATTACCACTTTCAGTTTCAGCATCGGAAATAGAAATACTATTAGGATCATTAGCAGGTTCAGAGGATTCTACAACATTTTTATGTTTCTTCTTCTTTTTCTTCTTAGAAGGAGCGTTAGGTTCAATGCGTTGAGAATCTTGTTCAATTCTTTTGGGATGCCCTTCAGGATATAGAGGATCCTGGGTAGAGACACCACCTCTAGTTGTTACTTCATAAGCATGCTTCTCTTTAGAATTATTATTTAGCAAGTCATTTTGCACTTTAGTGAGTTGATCAATTTGAGTTTGAATCATTTGAAAATGTTTAACAAGCATCTTAACATCATTGGAGGTTCTCTCCACAATATCATGCAAATTGCTAATTGCTTGAGAATTTTCCATTAGATGATTCTCTACTCTCATATTAAAATTTTCTTGCTTAACAATATAATTTTCAAACTCATCTAAGCATTGAGCACGAGGTTTTGAATACGGAATATCTTCCCTAGTAAAGCGTTGAAGGGAGTTTACCTCAATCATGGGTGAAGGGGGAATTATCTCACATATATCTTCTATGGGAGGTAGATTCTTCACATCTTCGGATTTAATACCTTTCTCCTTGAGAGACTTCTTAGCTTCCCTCATATCTTCATCATTCAATTCAATTAAACCCCTCTTCTTCAATATTGGCGTGGGAGTTGGTTCAGGTGTATTCCAATCATCATGATTCCGGCTTATTCTAGCCAATAATTCTTCAGCTTCGTGCAGAGTTCTTTTCTCGAAAACACAACCAGCACAACTATCCAAATATGCTCTAGATTCAATGGTTAGTCCACTATAAAATATATCAAGTAGATCATTCTTTTATAAATCATGTCCAGGTCGAGCTCTGATAAGAGAACAAAATCTTGCCCACGCCTCAGGCAATTTTTCTTCATCTCCTCGGTCAAACCTATAAATTTTCCGTAGAGCAATATGTTGAGCACTAGCAGGAAAGTACTTCCGAAAGAAAACATCACGCAAATCAGTTGGACTTTTAATAGAACCAGGAGGTAAATTATTATACCAAGTTTTAGCATCATCCTTTAATGTAAAAGGAAAATTTTTAATGACAAAGTAAGTACGCATCTTGTCATCATCAGAAAACAAGCTACTCATAGAAGAAAGTTCAATCATATGCTCTACAGCACTTTCTTTTTCAGTACCACAAAAGGGTGCTTTCTCTACAATAGCTATATGAGATAGATCAAGAGAAAAATCATAATCTTTATCCTTAATGCATATAGGAGAGGTGGCAAATTTAGGATCAGGTGATAGCTTATGTCTAACAGTATATTGTGTGAGAAACTTTTTAATGTTTCTTGCATCAGCAGTAGCATTGCATCTATTAATAAAATCATCATTAAGCTCCACATAATCTTCATCAGGATCATCACTAGAATAATCAAGTTCAGGTGAATTAACAGGTGTAGTGACATTTTCATTAGGAGTTTCAGCATTTTCAATTTGTCTAGACCTAGCAATTGTAGCATCTAGAAAGGATCCCAATGAACCACTATCATCAAGCACAGCAGAAACATTATCAATATTATGAGAGTTTTCAGATTCAGCAGAAGTACCAACAAGTGAAGCTTGCGGCGGTGAAACAAGTTGACTTATCACAGATGGTGAATCAAGTGTAGCAGAGGTACTCAGAGTTGTACCTTTTCTTGTAGTGGATGGTAATATGGCGACTTTAGAATCGCGAGGTTTACCCATGATGGAGAATTTGCAGCGAACAATATCAATCCAAGTGAACTTCCAAATAAAGCTATGCTCCCCGGCAACGGCGCTAGAAAACAGTCTTGATGACCCACAAGTATAGGGGATCGCAGCAGTCTTCGCGGGTAGTATAACCCAATTTATTGATTCGACACAAGGGGAGACAAAGAACACTTGGAAGCCTTAACAGCGGAGTTGTCAATTCAGCTGCACTGGAAACAGACTTGCTCGCAAGAGTTTATCGAGTAGTAACAGCTTTATAGCAGTTGCGATAGTGGAATAACAGCAGCAGAGTAACAGAGACAGCAGTAGTGATTTTAGTAAACAGCAGGATTAAAATACTGTAGGCACGGGGACGGATGACGGGCGTTGCATGGATGAGAGAAACTCATGTAACAATCATAGCAGGGCATTTGCAGATAATAATAAAACAGTGTCCAAGTACAAAGCAATCAATAGGCATGTGTTCCAATTATAGTCGTACGTGCTCGCAATGAGAAACTTGCACAACATCTTTTGTCCTACCAGCCGGTGGCAGCCGGGCCTCAAGGGAATCTACTGGATATTAAGGTACTCCTTTTAATAGAGTACCGGAGCAAAGCATTAACACTCCGTGAACACATGTGATCCTCACGTCACTACCATCCCCTCCGGTTGTCCCGATTCTTGTCACTTCGGGGCCATTGGTTCCGGACAGCGACATGTGTATACAACTTGCAGGTAAGATCATAAAACAATGAATATCATGATGAAACAATAACATGTTCAGATCTGAGATCATGGCACTCGGGCCCTAGTGACAAGCATTAAGCCTAGCAAGTTGCAACAATATCATCAAAGTACCAATTACGGACACTAGGCACTATGCCCTAACAATCTTATGCTATTACATGACCAATCTCATCCAATCCCTACCATCCCCTTCGGCCTACAGCGGGGGAATTACTCACACATGGATGGGGGAAGCATGGCTGGTTGATGGAGAGGCGTCGGTGGTGATGATGGCGATGATCTCCTCCAATTCCCGTCCGGCGGAGTGCCAGAACGGAGACTTCTGGCTCCCGAGACGGAGTTTCGCGATGTGGCGGCGTTCTGGAGGCTTTCTGGCGACTTCGACCTCCCCGTGCGTTTTTAGGTCGAAGGCAATAAGTAGTCCGAAGGAGGGCGTCGGAGGCCGGCCGAGGGGGCCACACGATAGGGCCGCGCGGGCCCCTCCTGGGCCGCGCCACCCTATGGTGTGGGGCCCTCGGGCCTCCACCTGGCTTGCCCTTCTGGCTCCGCCAATATTCTGGGAAAATAGGACCTTCTGCATAAATTCCGAGGATTTTCCTGAAAGTTGGATTTCTGCACAAAAACGAGACACCGAATCGGTTCTGCTGAAAACAGCGTTAGTCCGTGTTAGTTGCATCCAAAATACACAAATTAGAGGCAAAACAATAGCAAAAGTGTTCGGGAAAGTAGATATGTTTTGGACGTATCAGGCCCCTCGTGGCGCCCCCTGACCTACCCTTCCGCCTACATAAGCCTTCGTCGAGAATAACTCCAGTACCGAGAGCCACGATACGGAAAACCTTCCAGAGACGCCGCTGCCGCCAATCCCATCTCGGGGGATTCAGGAGATCGCCTCCGGCACCTTGCCGGAGAGGGGAATCATCTCCCAGAGGACTCTTCACCGCCATGGTCGCCTCCGGAGTGATGAGTGAGTAGTTCACCCCTGGACTATGGGTCCATAGCAGTAGCTAGATGGTCGTCTTCTCCTAATTGTGCTATCATTGTTGGATCTTATGAGCTGCCTAACATGATCAAGATCACCTATCTGTAATTCTACATGTTGCGTTTGTTGGGATCCGATGAATAAGTGAATGCTATGTTATGTTGATTATCAATATCATCTGTGTGTTGTTTATGATCTTGCATGCTCTCCGTTGCTACTAGAGGCTCTGGCCAAGTTTTTGCTTGTAACTCCAAGAGGGAGTATTTATGCTCGATAGTGGGTTCATGTCTCCATTAAATGCTGGGGAGTGACAGAAACCTCTAAGGTTGTGGATGTGCTGTTGCCACTAGGGATAAAACATCAATGCTATGTCTAAGGATATATTTATTGATTACATTACACACCATACTTAATGCAATTGTCTGTTGTTTGCAACTTAATACTGTAGGGGGTTCGGATGATAACCTGAAGGTGGACTTTTTAGGCATAGATGCATGCTGGATAGCGGTCTATGTACTTTGTCGTAATGCCCAATTAAATCTCACAATACTCATCATAACATGTATGTGCATGGTCATGCCCTCTTTATTTGTCAATTGCCCAACTGTAATTTGTTCACCCAACATGCTTATTCTTATGGGAGAGACACCTCTAGTGAACTGTGGACCCCGGTCCATTCTTTACATCGAATACAATCAACCGCAATACTCGTTCTACTGTTCTCTGCAAACATCATCATCCACACTATACATCTAAACCTTTGTTACAACAAGCCGGTGAGATTGACAACCTCACTGTTACGTTGGGACAAAGTACTTTGGTTGTGTTGTGCAGGTTCCACGTTGGCGCCGGAATCCCTGGTGTTGCGCCGCACTACACTCCGCCGCCATCAACCTTCAACGTGCTTCTTGGCTCCTCACTGGTTCGATAAACCTTGGTTTCTTGCGAGGGAAAACTTGCCGCTGTACGCATCACACCTTCCTCTTGGGGTTCCCAACGGACGCGTGTTGTACGCGTATCAAGACTGTTTTCTGGCGCCGTTGCCGGGGAGATCAAGACACGCTGCAAGGGGAGTCTCCACCTCCAATCTCTTTACTTTGTTTTTGTCTTGCTTTTATTTTATTTAGTACTTTGTTTGCTTCACTAAAACAAAACACACAAAAAAATAGTTGCTAGCTTTACTTTATTTACCGTCTTGTTTGCAATCTCCATATTAAAAAACACAAAAAAATTAGTTACTTGCATTTACTTTACCTATTTCATCATGTTTCCTCCTAATTTCACTCTAAAAGATATATATGTAGGAGATGGGTCTATAATTGGAAGAGATAATATAGAAGAATTTTTCACCCATGTTAGCATGGATGAAGATTTTGAAGATATACCATTATTAAAAGCTGCTCCTACTTATGAAAGTGCCTCTGCCTGTTTAGTACACCTGTTGGAAACTAGATTTATTAGTCTCAACCCCATGATACAACACATGTTTCTTACACTTTCTGATATGGAGAGGGGAGAAAAGAGAGATTTTGTTTTAAAAGTCCTTGATAGGGAATTTAAAGATATAACTAGAGAAGCTAGAAAAGTTTTCATTAAGTATAAGAGGCTTGGTATGTTCACCGATTTTAAAAGAACACTTGAAAAGATGGACATGGATAGAATAAAGTATACTAATAATGTTAATGATGGTGGGGAGATTAAAACACCAATACCTTGCAAGCTCCTAGGAATGCATGAAGCGCTAGATGATAATTATGCTTGGCTTGTCCCTGAAAATTTGTTTGATGAGAATAGCAAGCCTAAGACTAATGAAAAGGGAGCCTCTGAAACTTACATATGCAAAATACAATGCATGGTTGAGAAAACTCCAAACCCCGCTGTAGATGCATCATCTCTTGATAATACTTGATACACACTTTCTGCGCCTAGCTGAAAGGCGTTAAAGAAAAGCGCTTATGGGAGACAACCCATAATTTTACTACAGTACCTTTGTTTTATATTTGAGTCTTGGAAGTTGTTACTACTGTATCAACCTCTCCTTATCTTAGTTTTGTTGCATTGTTGTGCCAAGTAAAGTCTTTGATAGTAAGGTTTATACTAGATTTGGATTACTGCGTAGAAACAGATTTCTTGCTGTCACGAATATGGGCTTAATTCTCTGTAGGTAACTCAGAAAATTCTGCCAATTTACGTGAGTGATCCTCAGATATGTACGCAATTTTCATTCAATTTGAGCATTTTCATTTGAGCAAGTCTGCTGCCCCTTAGAAATTCGTCTTTACGGACTGTTCTGTTTTGACAGATTCTGCCTTTTATTTCGCATTGCCTGTTTTGCTATGCTTGATGGATTTTTCTATTCCATTAACTTTCGGTAGCTTTGTGCAATGTCCAGAAGTGTTAAGAATGATTATGTCACCTCTGAACATGTGAATTTTGATTGTGCACTAACCCTCTAATGAGTTGTTTTAAGTTTGGTGTGGAGGAAGTTTTCAAGGATCAAGAGAGGAGGATGATACAATATGATCAAGGAGAGTGAAAGCTCTAAGCTTGGGGATGCCCCGGTGGTTCACCCATGCATATTTCAAGAAGACTCAAGCATCACAACATTATCAGGTTCCTCTAGTGAAACTATATTTTTATTCCATCACATCTTATGTACTTTGTTTGGAGTGTATGCTTTTGTTTTTGTTTTTGTTTGAATAAAGTTGGATCCTAGCATTCATTGTGTGGGAGAGAGACACGCTCCGCTGTTGCATATGGAAAAATATGTCCTTAGGCTTTACTCATAATATTCATGGCGAAGGTTGAAACTGCTTCGTTAAATTGTTATATGGTTGGAAACGGGAAATGCTACATGTGGTAATTGGTAAAATGTCTTGAATAATTTGATACTTGGCAATTTTTGTGCTCATGTTTAAGCTCTTGCATCATATACTTTGCACCTATTAGTGAAGAAATACATAGAGCTTGCTAAAATTTGGTTTGCATGATTGGTCTCTCTAAGGTCTAGATAATTTCTAGTAAGGTTTGAACAACAAGGAAGACGGTGTAGAGTCTTATAATACTTACAATATGTCTTTTATGTGAGTTTTGCTGTACCGCTTCATACTTGTGTTTGTTTCAAATAGCCTTGCTAGCCTAAGCCTTGTATTGAGAGGGAATACTTCTCATGCATCCAAAATCCTTGAGCCAAACACTATGCCACTTGTGTCCACCATACCTACCTACTACATGGTATTTCTCCGCCATTCCAAAGTAAATTACTTGAGTGCTACCTTTAAATTTCTATCCTTCATCTTTGCAATATATAGCTCATGGGACAAATAGCCTAAAAACTATTGTGGTATTGAATATGTACTTATGCATTTTATCTCTTATTAAGTTGCTTGTTGAGCGATAACCATGTTCCTGGGGACGCCATCAACTACTCTTTGTTGAATATCATGTGAGTTGCTATGCATGTTCGTCTTGTCTGAAGTAAGGGCGATTTACCATGAGTTGAATGGTTTGAGCATGCATATTGTTAGAGAAGAACATTGGGCCGCTAACTAAAGCCATGATCCATGGTGGAAGTTTCAGTTTTGGATAAATATCATCAATCTCATATGAGAATATTAATTGTTGTTGAATGCTTGTGCATTAAAGAGGAGTCCATCATCTGTTGTCTATGTTGTCCCGGTATGGATGTCTAAGTTGAGAATAATCAAAAGCGAGAAATCCAATGCGAGCTTTCTCCTTAGACCTTTGTACAGGCGGCATAGAGGTACCCCTTTGCGACACTTGGTTAAAACATATGTATTGCGGTGATAATCCAGGTAATCCAGAGCTAATTAGGACAAGGTGCGGGCACTATTAGTATACTATGCATGAGGCTTGCAACTTGTAGGATATAATTTACATGATACATATGCTTTATTACTACCGTTGACAAAATTGTTTCTTGTTTTCAAAATCAAAGCTCTAGCACAAATATAGCAATCGATGCTTCCCTCTGCGAAGGGCCTTTCTTCTACTTTTATGTTGAGTCAGTTCACCTATTTCCTCCCATCTCAAGAAGCAAACACTTGTGTGAACTGTGTATTGATTCCTACATACTTGCATATTGCACTTGTTATATTACTTTACATTGACAATATCCATGAGATATACATGTTACAAGTTGAAAGCAACCGCTGAAACTTAATCTTCCTTTGTGTTGCTTCAATACCTCTACTATGAATTTATTGCTTTATGAGTTAACTCTTATGCAAGACTTATTGATGCTTGTCTTGAAAGTACTATTCATGAAAAGTCTTTGCTATATGATTCAATTGTTTACTCATTGCATTAACATTGCTTTGATCGCTTCATTCATTACATGTGCTTACAATAGTATGATCAAGATTATGATGGTATGTCACTTCAGAAATTATCTTTGTTATCATTTATATACTCGGAACGAGTAGGAACTAAGCTTGGGGATGCTGATACGTCTCCAACGTATCGATAATTTCTTATGTTCCATGCTACTTTATTGATGATACCTACATGTTTTATGCATATTTTATGTCATATTTATGCATTTTCCGGCACTAACCTATTAACAAGATGCCGAAGAGCCAGTTGCTGTTTTCTGCTGTTTTTGGTTTCAGAAATCCTAGTAAGGAAATATTCTCGGAATTGGACAAAATCAACGCCCAGGATCTTATTTTTCCACGAAGCTTCCAGAAGTCCGGAGAGGAAACGAAGTGGGGCGACGAGGCAGCCACACACCAGGGCGGCGCGGCCCAGGCCCTGGCCGCGCCGGCCTGTGCTGTGGGCCCCTCGTGGCGCCCCCTGACCTACCCTTCCGCCTACATAAGCCTTCGTCGAGAATAACTCCAGTACCGAGAGCCACGATACGGAAAACCTTCAAGAGACGCCGCCGCCGCCAATCCCATCTCGGGGGATTCAGGAGATCGCCTCCGGCACCCTGCCGGAGAGGGGAATCATCTCCCGGAGGACTCTTCACCGCCATGGTCGCCTCCGGAGTGATGAGTGAGTAGTTCACCCCTGGACTATGGGTCCATAGCGGTAGCTAGATGGTCGTCTTCTCCTAATTGTGCTATCATTGTTGGATCTTGTGAGCTGCCTAACATGATCAAGATCATCTATCTGTAATGCTACATGTTGCGTTTGTTGGGATCCGATGAATAAGTGAATGCTATGTTATGTTGATTATCAATATCATCTAGGGATTTCTATTTTCGTGCCCCTGGTTCGTTAGTTGTACTCAGTTTTCCCCAGTCCCTTAGTTTTTTCTCAGTTTTCCCCTCCTCTAGTTTGAAACACGCACAAGTGCTGGAACGGCCGCAGCCGTCGTGTCGCAGGCCTTGACCGTTAGTCCGACCGGTGGGGCCGCACGGGCAGCTCCTCCCCCCGACCGTCTCGTGCCGACGGTAGGGCCGTGAGACACGCCGGAGCAGCCCATCCATCTATCGCCGACGTGTGGGCCG
>NC_061510.1:331465811-331505046 GCF_022539505.1 Lolium rigidum
GCGGCGCGCCCCCCTTGGCCGCGCGGCCCTGTGGTGTGGGGCCCCCGTGCCGCCTCTTGACCTGCCCTTCCGCCTATAAAAAGTCTCCGTGACGAAACCCCCGCACCGAGAGCCACGATACGGAAAACCTTCCGCAGACGCCGCCGACGCCGATCCCATCTCGGGGATCCAGAGATCGCCTCCGGCACCCCGCCGGAGAGGGGAATCATCTCCCGGAGGACTCTACGCCGCCATGGTCGCCTCCGGTGTGATGTGTGAGTAGTCTACCCCCGGACTATGGGTCCATAGCAGTAGCTAGATGGTTGTCTTCTCCCCATTGTGCTATCATTGTCGGATCTTGTGAGCTGCCTAACATGATCAAGATCATCTATCTCGTAATTCTATATGTTGCGTTTGTTGGGATCCGATGAATAGAGAATACTTGTTATGTTGATTATCAAAGTTATGCTATGTGTTGTTTATGATCTTGCATGCTCTCCGTTACTAGTAGATGCTCCGGCCAAGTAGATGCTTGTAACTCCAAGAGGGAGTACTTATGCTCGATAGTGGGTTCATGCCTCGCATTGACACTCGGGACGATGACGAGAAAGTTCTAAGGTTGTGTTGTGCTGTTGCCACTAGGGATAAAACATTGATGCTATGTCTAAGGATGTAGTTGTTGATTACATTACGCACCATACTTAATGCAATTGTCTGTTGCTTTGCAACTTAATACTCGGAGGGGGTTCGGATGATAACTCGAAGGTGGACTTTTTAGGCATAGATGCGCTTGGATGACGGTCTATGTACTTTGTCGTAATGCCCAATTAAATCTCACTATACTCATCATGATATGTATGTGCATGGTCATGCTCTCTTTATTTGTCAATTGCCCAACCGTAATTTGTTCACCCAACATGCTGTTTATCTTATGGGAGAGACACCTCTAGTGAACTGTGGACCCCGGTCCAATTCTCTTTACTGAAATACAATCTACTGCAATACTGTTCTACTGTTTTCTGCAAACAATCATCTTCCACACAATACGGTTAACTCTTTGTTACAACAAGCCGGTGAGATTGACAACCTCACTGTTTCGTTGGGGCAAAGTACTTTGGTTGTGTTGTGCAGGTTCCACGTTGGCGCCGGAATCCCTGGTGTTGCGCCGCACTACATCCCGCCGCCATCAACCTTCAACGTGCTTCTTGGCTCCTCCCGGTTCGATAAACCTTGGTTTCTTTCGAGGGAAAACTTGCCGCTGTGCGCATCATACCTTCCTCTTGGGGTTGCCCAACGAACGTGTGAAATACACGCCATCAAGCTAAATTTCTGGCGCCGTTGTCGGGGAGATCAAGACATGCCGCAAGGGGAGTCTCCACTTCTCAATCTCTTTACTTTGTTTTTGTCTTGCTTAGTTTTATTTACTACTTTGTTTGCTGCACTAAATCAAAATACAAAAAAATTAGTTGCTAGTTTTACTTTATTTGCTATCTTGTTTGCTATATCTAAAACACAAAAAAATTAGTTTACTTGCATTTACTTTATCTAGTTTGTTTTATTTACTCGTTGCTAAAATGGCCAACGCTGAAAACACTAAGTTGTGTGACTTCACAACCACAAATAATAATGATTTCTTATGCACACCTATTGCTCCACTCTGCTACTACAGCAGAATTCTTTGAAATTAAACCTCGCTTACTCGAATCTTGTTATGCGAGAGCAATTTTCCGGTGTTAGTTCCGATGATGTCGCTGCCCATCTTAATAATTTTGTTGAACTATGTGAAATGCAAAAATATAAAGATGTAGATGGTGACATTATAAAATTAAAATTGTTCCCTTTCTCATTAAGAGGAAGAGCTAAAGATTGGTTGCTATCTCTCGCCTAAGAATAGTATTGATTCATGGACTAAATGCAAGGATGCTTTTATTGGTAGATATTATCCCCCTGCTAAAATTATATCTTTGAGGAGTAGCATAATGAATTTTAAACAATTAGATACTGAACATGTTGCTCAAGCTTGGGAAAGAATGAAATCTCTGGTTAAAAATTGCCCAACCCATGGATCGACTACTTGGATGATCATCCAAACCTTCTATGCAGGACTAAATTTTTCTTCACGGAATTTATTGGATTCAGCTGCTGGAGGTACCTTTATGTCCATCACTCTTGGTGAAGCAACAAAGCTTCTTGATAATATGATGATCAACTACTCTGAATGGCACACGGAAAGGGCTCCACAAGGTAAGAAGGTAAATTCGTCGAAGAAACCTCTTCCTTGAGTGATAAGATTGATGCTATTATGTCTATGCTTGTGAATGATAGGACTAATATTGATCCTAATAATGTTTCGTTAGCTTCATTGGTTGCACAAGAAGAACATGTTGATGTAAACTTCATTAAAAATAATAATTTCAACAACAATGCTTACCGGAACAATTCTAGTAACAACTATAGGCCATATCCTTATAATAATGGCAACGGCTATGGTAATTCTTATGGTAATTCTTACAACAATAATAGGAGTTCACCCCCTGGACTTGAAGCCATGCTTAAAGAATTTATTAGTACACAAACTGCTTTTAACAAATCGGTTGAAGAAAAGCTTGGGAAAATTGATATACTTGCTTCTAAAGTCGATAGTCTTGCTCATCGATGTTGATCTTTTGAAATCAAAAGTTATGCCTAATGAGAATCATCATAATAAAATTGTTACTACAGCAAATGCCATTCAAGTTAGAATTAATGAGAATATAAGATTAATGGCTGAACTGCGTGCTAGGTGGGATAGAGAAGAAAATGAAAAACTAGCTAAAGAGAAGAATATAGCTAAAGTTTGGACTATTACCACCACTAGTAATGTTAATGCTACACATGTTGCTGCACCTCCTACTAATACTAATAAAAGAATTGGTGTTAGCAATGTTTCCACTTCTAATGCAAAGCGCGAAAACCGCTCTGAAACCGCTAAAACCGCTGAAACTGCCTTGTGATAAAGTCGCTGAAATTTTTTCCAACATTGGGGATGATGATCCCATTGCTTTAGATTATAATGGTTTGAATTTTGATGATTGCCACATCTCTGAAGTTATAAAGTTCTTGCAAAAACTTGCTAAAAGTCCTAATGCTAGTGCTATAAATTTGGCTTTTACACATCATATTACAAATGCTCTTATAAAAGCTAGAGAAGAGAAACTAGAGCGCGAAGCCTCTATTCCTAAAAAGCTAGAGGATGGTTGGGAGCCCATCATTAAGATGAAGGTTAAAGATTTTGATTGTAATGCTTTATGTGATCTTGGTGCAAGTATTTCTGTTATGCCTAAGAAAATTTATAATATGCTTGACTTGCCACCGCTTGAAAAATTGTTATTTGGATGTTAATCTTGCTGATCATTCTACAAAGAAACCTTTGGGGAAAGTTGATAATGTTCGCATTACCGTTAACAATAACCTTGTTCCCGTTGATTTTGTTGTCTTGGATATTGAATGCAATGCATCTTGTCCCATTATATTGGGAAGACCTTTTCTTCGAACTCGTTGGTGCTCGTTATTGATATGAAGGAAGGTAATATAAAATATCAATTTCCTCTCAAGAAAGGTATGGAACACTTCCCTAGAAAGAGAATGAAGGTACCTTTTGACTCTATTATGAGAACAAATTATGATGTTGACACTTCGTCTCTTGATAATACTTGATACACACTTTCTGCGCCTAGCTGAAAGGCGTTAAAGAAAAGCGCTTATGGGAGACAACCCATGTTTTTACCTACAGTACTTTGTTTTTATTTTGTGTCTTGGAAGTTGTTTACTACTGTAGCAACCTCTCCTTATCTTAGTTTTGTGTTTTGTTGTGGCCAAGTTAAGCCGTTGATAGAAAAGTAAGTACTAGATTTGGATTACTGCACAGTTCCAGATTTCTTTGCTGTCACGAATCTGGGTCCACCTCCCTGTAGGTAGCTCAGAAAATTAAGCCAATTTACATGCATGATCCTCAGATATGTACGCAACTTTCATTCAATTTGGGCATTTTCATTTGAGCAAGTCTGGTGCCATTTTAAAATTCGTCAATACGAACTGTTCTGTTTTGACAGATTCTGCCTTTTATTTCGCATTGCCTCTTTCGCTATGTTGGATGAATTTCTTTGATCCATTAATGTCCAGTAGCATTATGCAATGTCCAGAAGTGTTAAGAATGATTGTGTCACCTCTGAATATGTCAATTTATATTGTGCACTAACCCTCTAATGAGTTGTTTCGAGTTTGGTGTGGAGGAAGTTTTCAAGGATCAAGAGAGGAGTATGATGCAACATGATCAAGGAGAGTGAAAGCTCTAAGCTTGGGGATGCACCCGGTGGTTCACCCCTGCATATATCAAGAAGACTCAAGCGTCTAAGCTTGGGGATGCCCAAGGCATCCCCTTCTTCATCGACAACATTATCGAGGTTCCTCCCCCGAAACTATATTTTTATTCCATCACATCTTATGTGCTTTTTCTTGGAGCGTCGGTTTGTTTTTGTTTTTTGTTTTGTTTGAATAAAATGGATCCTAGCATTCACTTTATGGGAGAGAGACACGCTCCGCTGTAGCATATGGACAAGTATGTCCTTGGTTTCTACTCATAGTATTCATGGCGAAGTTTCTCCTTCGTTAAATTGTTATATGGTTGGAATTGGAAAATGATACATGTAGTAATTGCTATAAATGTCTTGGGTAATGTGATACTTGGCAATTGTTGTGCTCATGATTAAGCTCTTGCATCATATGCTTTGCACCCATTAATGAAGAAATACATAGAGCATGCTAAAATTTGGTTTGCATATTTGGTTTCTCTAAGGTCTAGATAATTTCTAGTATTGAGTTTGAACAACAAGGAAGACGGTGTAGAGTCTTATAATGTTTTCAATATGTCTTTTATGTGAGTTTTGCTGCACCGGTTCATCCTTGTGTTTGTTTCAAATAAGCCTTGCTAGCCTAAACCTTGTATCGAGAGGGAATACTTCTCATGCATCCAAAATACTTGAGCCAACCACTATGCCATTTGTGTCCACCATACCTACCTATACTACATGGTATTTTCCCGCCATTCCAAAGTAAATTGCTTGAGTGCTACCTTTAAAATTCCATCATTCACCTTTGCAATATATAGCTCATGGGACAAATAGCTTAAAAACTATTGTGGTATTGAATATGTAATTATGCACTTTATCTCTTATTAAGTTGCTTGTTGTGCGATAACCATGTTCACTCGGGGACGCCATCAACTATTCATTGTTGAATTTCATGTGAGTTGCTATGCATGTCCGTCTTGTCCGAAGTAAGAGAGATCTACCACCTTATGGTTAAGCATGCATATGTTAGAGAAGAACATTGGGCCGCTAACTAAAGCCATGATCCATGGTGGAAGTTTCAGTTTTGGACAACAATCCTCAAATCTCAAATGAGAAAATTATTAATTGTTGTTATATGCTTATGCATAAAAGAGGAGTCCATTATCCGTTGTCTATGTTGTCCCGGTATGGATGTCTAAGTTGAAGAATAATCAATAGCGAGAAATCCAATGCGAGCTTTCTCCTTAGACCTTTGTACAGGCGGCATAGAGGTACCCCTTTGTGACACTTGGTAAAAACAATGCATTGTGATGACCCGGTAGTCCAAGCTAATTAGGACAAGGTGCGGGCACTATTAGTACACTATGCATGAGGCTTGCAACTTATAAGATATAATTTACATGATGCATATGCTTTATTACTACCGTTGACAAAATTGTTTCATGTTTTCAAAATCAAAGCTCTAGCACAAATATAGCAATCGATGCTTTTCCTCTATGGAGGACCATTCTTTTACTTTCAATATTGAGTCAGTTCACCTATCTCTCTCCACCTCAAGAAGCAAACACTTGTGTGAACTGTGCATTGATTGCTACATACTTGCTTATTGCACTTATTATATTACTCTATGTTGACAATATCCATGAGATATACATGTTACAAGTTGAAAGCAACCGCTGAAACTTAATCTTCTTTTGTGTTGCTTCAATATCTCTACTTTGAATTATTGCTTTATGAGTTAACTCTTATGCAAGACTTATTGATGCTTGTCTTGAAGTGCTATTCATGAAAAGTCTTTGCTATATGATTCACTTGTTTACTCATGTCATATACATTGTTTCGATCGCTGCATTCACTACATATGCTTTACAAATAGTATGATCAAGATTATGATGGCATGTCACTCCGAAATTATCCGTGTTATCGTTTTACCCGCTCGGGACGAGCGAGAATCTAAGCTTGGGGATGCTGATACGTCTCCGACGTATCGATAATTTCTTATGTTCCATGCCACATTATTGATGTTATCTACATGTTTTATGCACACTTTATGTCATATTCGTGCATTTTCCGGAACTAACCTATTAACAAGATGCCGAAGTGCCGATTGTCGTTTTCTCGCTGTTTTTGGTTTCGAAATCCTAGTAAGGAAATATTCTCGGAATTGGACGAAATCAAAGCCCGGGGGCCTATTTTCTCACGAAGCTTCCGGAAGTCCGAAGGAGAGACGAAGAGGGGCCACGGAGGGGCCACACCATAGGGCGGCGCGGCCCCCCTTGGCCGCGCCGGCCTCGTGGTGTGGGGCCCCCGTGCCGCCTCTTGACCTGCCCTTCCGCCTATAAAAAGTCTCCGTGACGAAACCCCCGCACCGAGAGCCACGATACGGAAAACCTTCCGGAGACGCCGCCGCCGCCGATCCCATCTCGGGGGATCCAGGAGATCGCCTCCGGCACCCCGCCGGAGAGGGGAATCATCTCCCGGAGGACTCTACGCCGCCATGGTCGCCTCCGGTGTGATGTGTGAGTAGTCTACCCCTGGACTATGGGTCCATAGCGGTAGCTAGATGGTTGTCTTCTCCCCATTGTGCTATCATTGTCGGATCTTGTGAGCTGCCTAACATGATCAAGATCATCTATCTGTAATTCTATATGTTGCGTTTGTTGGGATCCGATGAATAGAGAATACTTGTTATGTTGATTATCAAAGTTATGCTATGTGTTGTTTATGATCTTGCATGCTCTCCGTTACTAGTAGATGCTCTGGTCAAGTAGATGCTTGTAACTCCAAGAGGGAGTACTTATGCTCGATAGTGGGTTCATGCTCGCATTGACACCGGGACGAGTGACGAGAAAGTTCTAAGGTTGTGTTGTGTTGTTGCCACTAGGGATAAAACATTGATGCTATGTCTAAGGATGTAGTTGTTGATTACATTACGCACCATACTTAATGCAATTGTCACGTTGCTTTGCAACTTAATACCGGAGGGGGTTCGGATGATAACCCTGAAGGTCGACTTTTTAGGCATAGATGCGGTTGGATGACGGTCTATGTACTTTGTCGTAATGCCCAATTAAATCTCACTATACTCATCATGATATGTATGTGCATGGTCATGCTCTCTTTATTTGTCAATTGCCCAACTCGTAATTTGTTCACCCAACATGCCTGTTTATCTTATGGGAGAGACACCTCTAGTGAACTGTGGACCCCGGTCCAATTCTCTTTACTGAAATACAATCTACCGCAATACTTGTTCTACTCGTTTTCCGCAAACAATCATCTTCCACACAATACGGTTAACTCTTTGTTACAGCAAGCCGGTGAGATTGACAACCTCACCTGTTTCGTTGGGGCAAAGTACTTTGGTTGTGTTGTGCAGGTTCCACGTTGGCGCCGGAATCCCCGGTGTTGCGCCGCACTACATCCCGCCGCCATCAACCTTCAACGTGCTTCTTGGCTCCTCCTGGTTCGATAAACCTTGGTTTCTTTCTGAGGGAAAACTTGCTGCTGTGCGCATCATACCTTCCTCTTGGGGTTGCCCAACGAACGTGTGAAATACACGCCATCAGCCTTCCAAGGCAGCGGCGCCGGTAGTCCATGGCTGCAAAGCTGGAAGGCCAAGGTAGCAAACCTGGACGCCCCAGGTAGCAGCGCCGCTTAAGGTTTGCAGCACAGCAGCAGCCTCGGCCGCCCAGGCAGCAGAGTTAGTACCTGAGCGCCCCACGACTTGTAGCATCAAGGCAACCATGTCGGGACGGCTTGCGGCAGATGTGGCCACCCCTCGTCGCAACGCCGCCAAGGATTGGCAGCGGCATCGTTCGCCCATGGCAACAGCGCACCGGACGCCCATGGCAGCAACTCCGGATGCCCAAGGTAGCGGCGGCGGACAGCTTGTAGCACGCTGCCACCGCTTGCATCAGCTGCGGGCGTCGATTGTAGCAACCGCCACCGCCACCGCCACATGTAGCAGCCGTCGTCGCCGCTAGAAGTAGCCGCCGCCTCCTGCAGCAGCCGCCACCGCCGCATGTAGCAACCGCCGCCGTCAATTGTAGCAGCCTCCACCGCCGCGCGTAGCAGGCGCCGTCGCTGCTAGAAGCAGCAGCTGCCACCGCTTGCAGCAGTCTCCGGCACCGATTGTAGCGGTCGTCGCCGCCGCATGTAGCAGCTGCCGCCGAGGCCGCATGTAGCAGCCGGGGGAGCTGCCGCTTGTAGCGGTCGCCGGCGCCAATAGTAGCAACCACCACCGCAGCATGTAGTACCCGCTGGTGCGGTGGGTGAGAGGATGTGGTGGGTGGCTTCCGGCGATATGGGGAGCAGCGGGGCGAACGACGACCCCTCGAGAGTCAAGCCCCTCCTCTTGCAACGCCCGCGACGGTGGTATCCGAGCAAAACGCACGTGAGAGGAAGATCTGGCAAGTCGGAGCTTGCAGAAGCAGGTAGTGCCGGGGGTGGAGGTAGCGCTGTCCGTTTTTCCGGCGGCGGCGACACGACCTCTCCGCGTGGAGCCATGGATGCAGAGTAGCAGGTGGGGAAAGGAAAACGATAAGAGAGAGGAGCGGAGATGATAAGGTGGGCCCTATCCACGTGCCTGTCTCGCCTGCTTTCCAGGAGGACGCGTGGCGTGCTCTGGATGTGGAGGACGGAAACGTTTGTTTCCCCCGGAGGTTTCACAGCGTTTTCCTATCAGTTATCTCTAACCGAACTCCTTACTTGTGTTATAACTGCCTGTGAGAGCCTTCACGCTCGAGTTACTTGTATCCTTATATAGGTTGTGTCACCTAGTTTGTATTAGGCTCACATTTATATTCCGCAAAGCCTAATATTAAAAAGAAAGAATTAAAATCTGTAGAAACCTATTCACCCCCCCTCTAGGTTTACCATCTCTGAACTTTCACTTTCCACCGAGAAGGCGAGAAGGAAACATCTTAAGCTTGATCGCATCAGTGTCTACATCTCATCTTTATCATGTCACATACTATATCCCTGAATTGGTTTTGTTGAGCTAGATTCAGTAAGGCTAGTTTAATTTGAATGTTCTGAAGGCAACTGGAGCTCGGAGATAATCACCATGCATATAGAGACCTACAAACCCCACAAAGCTTCTTCCTATTTCTAGATTTTGCTTGGTTGAGATTTGAAACTTAAATTTGTCGCGACTACTTTGTTTGGATTTAAATCACTAACAAGACAGTGATAAATATCAGCTGCATCTATCAAAAATTAGTAAAATGTAAAATTTTAAAAATTTAGACGAAAGTTTGCGGATACTAGTCGAACTCGACGATTCTTCTGCACAAAGGACAGGAAAGCACAGTCAGTCGTGGCGTGCCCCACAAACAAAGAACCTGTCCACTGACACCCACGGCGGGCCCACGCTCCATGGCCAGCACAACTCGCGGGTACACTCGGGTAGCGTAGCAGAAATCATTTCCGTTCCGGCACAGAAATTTCCATCGATCTGAACGCCCTCCACCACCGGCCGGTCGACCTTCCGCCCCACGAGCCTCCACCTACCGGCCCCGTCGCCGTCGCCGTCGCCGCCTCCAACATCCGCCCCCAAAACCCTAGCCCCGCCACCTCCACAGCCGCCCCACGCCATGGCCACCAACGGCAGCTCCCCGGTACGCCGGCCAGCCTCTCGCCCTGCTCCAGATTTTTCTAGATTTTCTTGATCTTTCATGATGATTTGCTTGCGGGGGATTGTGCAGAGGGTTAGAGACGCGGAGAGCAGCCTGGACAAGGTGAAGCGGCAGCTGTCGACGGGGTCCGGGAGGTACCTGCTGCAGGGTCCCCTGCTGAAGCGATCTGAGACGGTATGCCGGTTCTTTGCTTCCAAGATCATTTTTTTAGGGTGGTGGATTACACTATGGGGGCTTACTAGGCGTATAAGTGGTCGATTTTGGTGATAGATTTGAGGTACTATGGGGTGTAAGGCGTGGAAAACTTCGGTCCTGGGGCTCAATTTAGTGTATCAGGGGAAGTCGTTGATGTACTGTTTGTGCTGGGTTTTATTGGGTCTGATTATAGCACAGTGGTTTTTATGTTCAGTTTACTAATACAATTTGATCGATGTACTAGGGATTATATGAAATTTGACGAGTAGCAACTGCATTGCCCCTGTGTCCTTGTGCACGAATTAGTTCTTGTATTTGATTCGAACAGGGAGTGTAAAGGGAAAGCCAATTGAGTCTTGCTCGATGTGTAAACTGACGTTTTGATGGCTTTAGTATAACTGATGGAAATGCTAGTTATTGATACTATGAGTTGTACCACAAGATGGTGGTGGACTGGTGGTAAGAAGGGTGGACCCGTGGTTGGTTGGGAAGACCATACAAGGGCAAGTGTTGTTTTGGTATTCATCTACTTGCGATATACCTAGGCATTACAATTTGATAGCCACAGCCTGTGAATAACTGTGCCCAAATCAATTCAAGAGGGTTCTGGTGAATACACCTATGAGTTTCCTTGGGTTAGCTTTTTTACTTGTGAGCAATTATCTAGTACTAATTTTTTGCTTTTGACCTGATATTTTCTTCTTTCAAACAGTTACGGAAATGGAATGAAAGATGGATAATATTGGACCCAACATCTGGAAAGATGGAATACAAGTATGGAACATTTTGTGTTTTGTAACTGAGAGTGCCAAGTTAATTTCCATAGTTATCTTGTTATTTAGCGTGCTTTTTTTGTTGTTGTTTCAGACTTCGGAGGAATGAAACTGCTGTCAAGGGATCCATTTTATTTGATGCTGCAAGCACCATTACTTTGTCTCCTGTAAATTTTCAGTAAGATTAGTCCTTGAACACAAACTTTGATTTGCATATTCTTTCTAAGTTTTGAAGTTTGTGTAACTAACACTTCAAACCTTACAGCGGGATGCCAAAGTATGACGGCTGCTGTTTCTGTATCCTATATACGTCTGATGAATCTCAGAGAGCTTTAAGTATTTATTGTTTTTTACAAGCTGAGTATATTTCTTTAGTTTTTAGTATTCCTTTACTCTTGTATAGACATTGGAACTCCTCAGAAAAAGGATTACTTTCTTTGCGCTGAAACTCCTGGTGCTGCCAAAGCTTGGGTATCTACATTGCAGTAAGTTTTCTGATGCATTACAGGTCTACGTTGTTTATAGACTATAGTATCAAGTGCAATCACCCAGCCCAACTCAAAACACACAAATTCCACTGTGATCCATTCAATTAATGCAATGGGATTATCGCCTATGTGACCATGGAATGCTAGCAATACCACTGTTATCCCACCAGAATCTAGTACGCTCATGGTGAAGACCTCAACAATTTAGCAAATTCATGGATTCATCGAACTTGCTTATGATTAGAGGTTGCGCATTTACGCTATATATGCCCCTGTTTAATTCTGTATTCCAGTAAATCATAACAAGAAGATAACCTTTTTGAATGGAACCAAAGAATTACTGAATTATATGTTACCATGAACTGCTTTCAACTTTAGGATTCCTGGATCAACTACTTTTATATAGTGCAGGGCTAATTTTCTATGCTATAATCTCCTTTCAGTAGCTGAATTATTAGAGTCCATATAGCTGAATTATTTGATACTGATGATAGCTTTAATTAACAGTGCAACACAGTTAGTACTACAAGCGCATAAAGAGGCAGTAAATTCGTTAGCTGGGAATGGCTCTCCTTCTACATTAGGCACGGTTGCGACGGCAGTTGCTAATGCTAACGCAACTGCTTTGGAGGCCATGAAGGAGATAGATGCTGCACTGAAGGTTTCAATGAGGGCAGCTCTTGGGTTCGGTACAAATAATCCAAATGAGGGTCAACTTGATGATTTAACCATCATGAAGGTAATAATTAATCTCTCAACCTAGCGATAAATCTCTCATCTCGATCTCTTGCTCAGTATTTGTTATTAACTGTGGCTGCTATGACTACGAACACAATTTTCCACAATGGTTCACCATTGAGTTGTCATGACTCGTGCGTTACGTCTTGATTATATGCATCTATTATCCCAAAGTGTAGTACATCTTGATTTTTCAGAAGCCAAACGATGTAAAGTTTGACCAATTATTTAAAAAAATATAACATCTACAACTTTCAAATACATATAATATGACAGTATATTTCATGAGGATTCTAATAATATTGATTTGATGTTGTAGCAATTGATGAGGAGTACATATTTGGTCAAACTTCACATCCTTTGACTTTTGAAAAAATCAAGACGCGCTGCATTTTGACATAACGGGAGTAATAAGTGTTCTATTAATTGATTTAAACTGGGGTGCTGCAACACAATGTACACACAACCCCCCCTTATTGATGAAACACACTTCATTACTATAACACTAGCATTAATTTGATATGGGTCATTGAAGACTGCGGACATGCTACTCTCTGTAAGGGTTTGCTTATATCGCCATCATAAACTAACAAATGCATCCTGCTGTTAATTTTTGGTACTACCCATGTAATGCTAGCTTGGTTGTCTTAGGCCAGACTAATATATTCTCAATAAATCTGGAGCAAATTCATTGCTAGCCCCATTCCTATAAAATGCAATTACGATTTGCATTTTTGTTTCCTGTGGTGGAAATTGTTCGATGTATATTATGGCATGGCATCCTTCTAAATTTATACTGACCAGCATATAATCGCTTGAACCTTGACTACCATTGCTAAATATGTTAAATGGTTAAATCTGTTGGCAATAGTTTGTATGGTGTGTAACGAGAGCATGATCCCTTATCCATTGATTTGGTCAATTCTTTGTGTACTGTGTTAATGTTCCCCAGGAGACGCTCCGAGTGAAAGATGAGGAGTTGCAGCATTTGGCTAAGGACATCCGTGCTCGGGACTCTACAATTCGGGAAATAGCAGACAAATTAACAGAGACTGCAGAGGCTGCAGAAGCAGCAGCTTCTGCAGCTCATACACTGGATGAACAGAGACGACTTCTATGTACTGAGATTGAGCGCCTGAAGAAGGCAATGGAAACACAAATGGAACAATCTATGCTCAAGGTTAATATTATATTTTTCTATTGTTTACTATTTTTGAAAATTTAATTGCACTGAACTCTGATGCTAAATATGGTTAATGGGATGTATGGCAGCTAAGGCAATCCGAAGAGAAGGTAATTAGCCTGAGCAGAGAGAAGGACCAATTGCTGAAGGAAAGAGATGCTGCATTTCAGGAAGCTCATATGTGGCGCACTGAACTAGGAAAAGCTAGAGAGCAAGCGGTGATACAGGAAGCAACTATTGCCCGAGCAGAGGAGAAGGTAAGGGTGTCTGAAGCGGATGCTGCCGTTCGGATAAAGGAAGCTGCTGAAAATTTGCATGCTGTTGAGAAAGAAAAGGAGGAACTTTTAGCCCTTATTGGTGTTCTCCAATCACAAGTGCAGAGGTTTTTACTTGTCTTATCCCTTTTACACAGAAGTTCAAAGTGAAATCTGCATAGAATGTAGTCATATCTGTTGACATGAATTTAGATTAGGCATTATTAGTGTTGATGACTAAGAGATAAACTGTACTGATGCAGAGACCAAAGCAGCACAAAACAAGTATGCGAAGAGAGATCTGAATCATGCTCTGGTACCGACAACTCCCCTCCATTGACAAAGCACGTCGATGCATCAGATGATGATGTGGACAAAGCATGCGTAAGTGATTCAAGATCAGTCCTGGTTTCTAGCGATAGCACCGAAGTCCAGCTCGCTGTGGATGGGGTGGACATCCGTCCAATTGGCGATGCAGAATGGGGTGACTTCCAGCAGCCAGAAGCATTGATCGCTGATGTCCGGGAAGTCTCCCCGGAAGGAGAAGGCAGCAGCCTTGATATCCCTGTGGTCAATCCCCCACCAGTCCCTGATCATATGCAGGGAGGGGCAACACATCCTTGAAGGTCTTGGAGCTCCCACATACTTTCTTGGGTGGTTGTGATTATTGAGGAAACTGCCAAGGATTTGAATCCTCTCGAGAATTACTGTCGCAGGTTTTTGCACTGCTTCCGGGTTGTATGTCCATTGTATTTAAGTATGCAACTCAATAAAAGATGTTACGGGTTTGCTGTGTGATTGTAAATTGTTCACTTCATCTCCTTCTGCCATCATCTGGCTTTCAGTTCATGATTGAAACTGCGATGCGAAAGTCTGTTTGGAAGTTCAACAATTAGATATATCTCTACGGAACAAAAGAAAATGTAAAAGTTGCGACTGTCTTGTTTGTATGCTCCTGGTGAATTTGTACTTGAATAAAGAAAAATGATGGGATCCGAGTCGATGTTTGAAATCCTCTAGTGAAGTTAAAGAATAGTGGACTAATATGTCAATGCATAAGAATTTGCAAAGAACGTTCTCATAGGATTTAAACTACACTTTGAAACTAGCTTGGGATAAGAATTTGCAAAAAGAATATGATCAAGACAAACACACTTTGAGAAGGATCCAAACTTGCATAAAGCAGCACCAAAAGTTAAACCTTCTGCAAAACACGGGCCACATACAAAATACTCCATGAGTAACAAACATGTGAACACTTCTCCTGGGAAACAGTGGCTACATGACCCGTTATTCATGTTAATGTCCCTGATTGAGATTCATTGACCTTAGGAACCGCGAGTCGTCAACACATAGACTCCAAGGAGTATTTATCAAATAGCATTCGATAAATCAGGTTGTATATGTGAGGGCTGAACATTTGAGGAAACACAGAGATAAGTGATGAAATGTTGATGATTTCTCGGGTTGATGATAAATCAGGTTGCTGAAAATTAGGTTAGAATTTACCGTTCTCATGGATCATGACCACGGGGTTCTTGTATTTGACCTGGAGATGCTCCAGTATTTTCTTCAGAGCCCACGGCATGGATGTCATGAAATCGGCTTTCAACCCAAATAGCAACTGTTAGGGTTTAAGTTGAGCAACACACACACACAAACAATTGATTTAGTTATGCTGGAAACAAATTTCACTTCCCAGCAAAATTTAGTGAAATGAATTATATCGGCAAATACCTGATTCATTGAGTTCACAAATGGCACTGCAAGGATACATTTATGGAATTGTTAGATTAATCCATTTCTCTCATTCATTGTGGTACATAACATATATAACTTAAGGTTCTTAGTCAAGTTCAAATCAAGCTTTGAAAAGATCAGCCCTCACATATACAGCAAAGTAGTGGTTAAATCTGACAGAATCGAAAGATCCACACTCTTCAGCTCTTCAGCGGTGATGGACAGTAGCCTGGACTATAAATTCTTCCACATCGGTGGGGGTAATCTCCATGCACCAATGGATGCATATACCTGTGTCATGATAACATGTCTTTTAGATGTAGTTACATGCAAATCCTAGCTCCTGTCAAATTTGAGATGCAGAGAAGGCCATACTATCCATTGTGGAAATCATTCATCCTTGCAGCAGCTGCTACATCCTCTGGTGTTTGCGTTCTAGACACATACCACCAACCGAGCAAAAATGTGAGCCAAAATTCTCCTCGTATGGCCTGATCAGTAAGGAACAGAAAGGGAATATTTCACCTGTGAGAATTACTAATCCCAAATGCGATAGGTTGGTTCGGTAAAAGTGGTGCTCAGACTGGTGGCTCTGCCCTAGATCCAAATTTACTTTATGAGTTAATGGAATGATTCAAAACAGAACGGCTCAAAGAAATCCGAATAGCTGTGCTTCCAACCAATCCGGTTCTCAACCTCTCGGTGCAGGGTGCATTAGTTCATCTGGAATCCAAGTTTGGTTCATCCAGATTTTCTGTAAGACAAATCCAATCAAAGCAGGTGTACCATATAGTAGAACAAAAGAAAGCATACATGCAAATGACAGTAACAGCAAACAACTGACTTTTAGGCCAATCAAGAACAGATTGTAGCATCCACTGAAGGCATAACAAAACACAGTTAAAGTTTACTCACATGAATCTTCTCCCTCGTTCTAGACTCTTCGACTATACCATTGCCTAAACCTGCAGATCAATCCTTAAATTATTCTGCATTTAAACTCTTCGACTATACCATTGCCTAAACAATAACAGGTATATACAACGGAAGAGCAATTTTTGCTGAGGACGCTCTCACAGGCCGAGTAGTCTCCCGACCTTTAAAAGAGTGTAATACGTGTATCACAACTGCTCAAGTCAGCAGTGACAACATGTCAATCTGCTCATATTGCTGTCACAATTTTACACAACAACAGCAACTGCGAGCAATTTTACAGGTCCATCAGCACGCTAGAATAGATGCATACAATTATAACTTACAATGGAGGCGAAATGCAGTTACAATATCAAAACCTCACGTTTCAATGGATTAGCAAACAAGCTGGTCAAACACATGCTGCATGGCACACTAGACCGTCAGGCAACCCGTGAACTTCTAGTTCTGAGCCTCAACATTGTTCACCCCTCTTGGGCTACTGACATTATTTGGCTGCTCATACTCCTGGCTTGGGAAAACTTCGGACTGCAAACCCATCGAGATGTTATTCACATGAAGCCATGTCAGCTCCCACAAGCTGTCACCCCCTATTGTGCTCCTCTTCGCAAGGATCCCTCTGCTCTTCATTGCAACAAGGATACTCCTGAGAAGTTCCGGGATCAGCTCTTGAAGCTTGTCACTGCGCTTGCCGCGGACCTTGATCTTGATGTACTTCTCCATTCTACTAAGGACTCCCAGCCACAATTTGCAGAAGCTGCTCAATCCAAAGAGATCTGGTAATAGTTGAAGGTAGACCTTTGCTACAAGCTTCATGGCGAGCACCAGGGATCCTTCCATGTTCCTGTAATCCTTCTGCGAGTGATTTTGCCCAATTTCCAGCAAATCATCCAGCAGAGCAAATATGACAAGGTCGAAAGCATGTGACCATGTGGAGGACTGGAGGCATATCCCTTCTGTTGCCGTTAGGCATCGCTGGAGTGAAACTAATGCGTGATTTCGCACCTCCTCCCTCTGATCCAAGCTCAACTTTTTTAGCGCTTGCAGCAATTTGAGCCACATCTCCCTGATTATTTCAAATCCTTTATCAGCTTCCTCACCTGGCCCCTGTGTATCTTGTGACCACCGGGCAAGATTACTGACAGAGTCAGCCATCAAATCCAGGGCACGAATGGACCTCTCTGTTAGACCAACCCTAGACTCAGCAAACTGTCTTGATGCTTCAATGCAGAAGGGATAATTGGATTTTGAAAGGTGACCCTCTGACATGATAAACATGATGGCCTCAAAGCCTACCCCTGAAGCATCAGGGTGGCGAGCTGTAATAGAGAGCAGCAAAACTACAGTCCTCCAGCCCATCTGTGATTTGATGTGTCCAGCATTAGCTTTGACAAGGCGTGCAACCTCTTGTGTAATGTTCTCACAGTATGCATCCGCTACACGTGCATCGAGCTTGAGAACTAATTGCAATGACCTCAGCAACTCGTCAGCAAGGTTCTCTTTGTATGGAAGTAACCTTTGGCATATCCTCAGAAGTCCAAAAATAGCTTTCTCCACAAGAGCACATGGCATGACTGTGGACTGAACTATGTTGGCGATATGCTCATATACACCTTGCCAGAGGAGCACAATTCGATCTCGATTGTTAAGTGTGATGGCAATCAGCAGTTCCAAGCAGAACACTGCAGTGTCCTCGTCATCTGGTGAGCTGGCAACCTTTTGAGGCCGTCCTGCAGCCCATATCAGAGCCCTAGCAAGCTGCAACAGTGAATCAGGTTGCAAAAATTTGCTCTCTGTAAATATACTATCAATGCGGCATTTCTGGATTGTCTGAAGAGTCCGCTGGTGGGCAGCAAGTTGCTGCTCAGTTGGTTGTGATCTTGGTTCTTCACTGTCAAGTGAGAGTAGCTGACTAAATCTTCCCATGAGTCCAGAGGATTTCCGAGGTGTACCCATCACTGGAATATGAGATGTGGAAATTGAGCTAGGAGTAGGCTTTCCTTGGACAGTTTCCATAGAAGCCTCAGAATCATCAGCTGCATCACTAGCAACACGGGCAGGAAGAAGCCCTAGTTTATGCAGTCTCAATATGCAATCCAATACATTCCTCCAGCCAGTACGTATGTAATCCCCATATCTATTAGCTATGGTAAACAATGTCTCAGTTGCCAATCTAGCCTTCAGGTCATCTCCAAAGGCAGTAACTGGTTCCTCAACCAAAGAGGTATTCAAAAGAGTGGTGAATTTGCAGAGAGAAACAACAAGATCATCCAAAACATCTTCAAGATGATGAAATGCTGATATCTTTGCGATGCCCAAGAAGCCATCCACACAGGTCAACAGTACTTCTTCATGTTCCGAATGATCAAATACCACTGCAATTGCTGCAATGGTAGGGCCAGACATGATAGCAAACATATCATGGTCAAGCACAGGCTGAGAATCGCTAACAATATAAGGGGGTGTTGATTTGGACTTCCGCATTAGATCTATCCAGCGGCTAGGAGACATTTCTGAATATCCCATACCCTGCTCAGGCGTGGTCTTGATCTCATTTCTGCAGATAGCGTGGTATAGCTCAGACAACATCTCACGTGGAAGGTCATTACCCCCATTTATGTTCCTGTTATTTTTTATGAAGTCCTCCTCAGTCATCTTCTTCTTTACCTGCATGTTATGCTGATCAGTGTTCAGCATTATAATTGAGTAAGACAGCAGCAAAGCAGTGTCCTTATTCGCGAATGCTTGCGGGGCCTGCTCATAGTATCTATCTGAGAAGGCCTCAAGAACCCTCTGTATCTTCTGAGATTCTCCAGGCAACCGGAATGTCTCCAAAAATAGCCTCAGGGCTGTATCCAAGTTCATGTCCTCGAAGTCAAAGGTCTGAGCAAACTCATGTAGTACCTGAACACAAAACTCGTCATGATTGCCGAGAAAGTCTCCTACAAGATTCTTATCCAAACCAGCTGTGAAGCGGAAAAAACAAGCCACACTCTGAGGATCAAGCTTCTCAGGCAACAAATGATTGCCTTGAAGGAACTCCAGACCTTTCTTCGGGTCCCTGTTGAAGTGATCAGCACCAATCATTAGCCTCCTCTTAACATACTTCCTTTGTCGGACAAATTTAACCCAATGCTGAGGATCCGAAAAATTCTCGCACTTAACAGTCCAGAATGGAGCGTATTCATCAAGTTCCACAGGCCTGAGTTCAGGGCGAGAGGTTGCATTCCCGATCCGATCAGCCATTCCCTGAATCACAGCAATCAAGCCTTCCAGAGCAAGAATGTGCATAGAAGACAAGGGGCAGTTAATAGGAAATGCACTCTTTGATAGAAGATTTGCAAGCTCCTCAAACACATTCCTGCAGGTTATGTCACAGTCGAGATTGGCATACATCTCCACCATAAAATTCTTCAGTCGACAGAAGTCTACAAGGGCTTCCATTGCAACCTCCTGTTGATGATATGTTGCTCCGAATCGGGGTTGTGAAAGCCTTAGAATTATGCAACAAAAGAAGGCCTCAAGTTGCATCTTGAGCTCACTGCGGAGGTGGTGGTAAAGGTTCAACACAATGCTGCACACCATTGAAAGAATAAGTGGGCTTATCGATAACCCAAACTGCATTAGATTTCGAAAAAGCTCATCTTGGACCAATGACAGCAGCTTTGGATGCTTCGCAATTGCAGACCCACCAAGCTCAATTGCTGAATTGATCAACTTCAGGGCAAACAATGGTAGATCTTCATCAAACCCAATCTGCTCAGCAACATTGAGGAGAGAGCACAGGAAATGGAAAATCTCCACCATGCAAGGGATTCCATAAGGCTCCACAGAAAGGCCGCTTTCATCAGCAGAATTCTCATCAGGTATACCTGCCTCAGACGCATAGCTTCCGTTGCCATTTTCCATTTGCCCGATCCCAAACGGGTGATTCTTATCCATGCCACTCATCTACACAGAGTACAATGCAGAAAGCAGTTAGTAACCGGTGAATGGGGTAAAAATGCCATCTAATACATGAAAATGGTACATGATATGGAAATAAATGCCAAGGAGCTAGTCAAACTTCTCAAGGAAATTTCAGTAATTGATATTAGAAAATCTGGATAAACCCAGATTGATTCGCTCGTGTAAATGGTCAATTTTTTTTTTCTTGCTCTAAAGCTGAACAGTTGTTTGGATGAAAAAAAATTATCTGTACTCTTCATCATAACAGCACGCAGTAATTTAAACTTTATGGCCAACAACTCAACAGCCTTCTGATGGAAACTCACCAAAATATTTGAAAGATCCCAAAAGGAGTGGTACAATTGCATAAGTTGCATTGTCAGCACTCAGACTACTGCAGGCTACAAGGGAATGGCTAGAAGATGAAAGGTAACCAGCAGCGTTGCAGTAAGCCGCATAGGTTGTGCACGGGCATGTGTTGGGAGGTTGTGAACAATGTTGGCAAAAGATCGGATTCCCTTGGGGTAGCACTGTCAGCTAGTGTTAGCGTACTTGAATTGAATAATCTGGCTTGGTGCACCAAAAATAATACTGTGACAACAAAAAAAATCTCACTGGCAACTGATAATCCTGGCCAGCTCAGCTAAATGAAGAAGGGCCAGATTATTAAAATTTCAAGTTGGAAATAAAAAAAGTTCAGGATTTGAACTGGAATATGTTAAGACCATTCTTGTATGCATTTAGGTATAAAATTAAACTGAAACAAATTAGATTTCTGCTTGTCAGGCTTCCTACCGTAGAACAATTTATATTTACAAACATTGACATGTGAACCATAGGGTGTACAGAAGCTAACTGCTGCAACACCCCCAGCAACATCTCTATTCTCTGCCACCAAATTAAATCCTCCATGCTGACATTCATTTCAGCATAACTCCCATGATTCCAATCAATTCCATCATTCAAGCAGGAAAACTAAGCTATCATGTTTTTAAGCTGTTCAGCCGTTGTTTGTGAGGAATTAATTAGAACTTACAATAAGGAATTGAGGAGTCAGATTATTGGTCTGAAATGGGCGTGCGGAAAGTCAGAACCTTGACATATGAGACCAAGAATGTAGGATATTATGCTGAAAGTAAACAGGGGATCCAGGGGATAACTTCTATAGGATCCGCACAAGGTGTGACTTGTGAGATTGGTCCATTTTGAGATTAAAAAGCTGTTCAAAACTACAAATTTTTTGGCAGCATTTTTACGAATTACAACTATCTTGGCATAGAATTTCATATCCAAAATTGAACAGACCAAGTAACAAAAAATAAAAAATTGATGGTGAACAGTACTTCCTCTGTCCGTAAATAAGTGACTCAACTTTTTCTAGATGCGGATGTAGCTACACACTAAAAATACGTCTAGGTACAACAGTATGTAGAAAAAGTTGAGTCACTTATTTATGGACGGAGGGAGTAGTAAATGGATTGGGAATTTTATGCCATGGTGGATACATCTTGTGTGAAGGTTGGTGTACAGAAAATTGGATTTTTTTCAACACTTTTTGGATCTCCAAATGAACTGATATCACCTCATAGAATTTAACTGAACGCTATATCTCAAACAAATTGAGATCAAGGTGCCTAAAATGAGGAGTTCCGTGAACCTAACTAAAATTCTGTCAAAATTTCTAGAATTATACCCTCCATAAAGAGAATTTGAAAGAATAAAGTCGCTAGCGATAACCAGCCGCATCAATTAAAAGCTTGACAAACAAGCGTCCTACTTGTTTCAACATGGCGGAAATGCTGCAAATCCACAACTTTATTCTGTTAACTGCTAATGTCTTCCTAAAACCAGATAAATTTTGTCTACTTATAGGAAACTTTTTTTCTTGAACAATACGTGTGTCATAATACATTAGAAGAGAGGCGTGAAGAAGAAGGGCAGAGTACAGCAATGAACAGAAACAGAAAAGAAAAGGAGGGGGGGATGCTCCTCAGAAGATGACATCATTACGCATTTTCCTTAGGCGCCAAATGGTGAGGATGATGATAGATTTGACGCCTTTCCAAATACCTGGATCTGCACTGTGCGATGCAGATTTAAACCAGGAGCTGAAATCGGTTTCTGGCTGTGGCATGCAGGACTGGGTTGCAAGGTGAGAGAGGACACCATGCCAGATCTGGTGCGCAAAGAAGCACTGCGTGAGGAGGTGAGTGGTGGATAAACTTTCCTGGTCACCTTCATTTCAATCAGTAGGCTAAAGAGTCACCTTCGCTAGTACCTCTCACTTGATCAGGACCAATTGCACCATAATCAGTTAGTTAGGTTTAATATGTCTGTCTCAATCCCCCCACATTGGCAGTTGAGCAGAAATGCACAATTAATAAGTTGAATAAAAGAAATTGGCATCTTGTGTTTCATAGTGGAGTAATGCCATGATGGAGTAGCATTTACTGTGCAATGGTGCTACTGAATTCTTGGGTACAGGGAAAACAATTTTCCTCAAAGCTCGTAACTCTGCTATTTGGAGAGTGAGAGTTGATTGTAGAGTCGATGCATGACTGGTAGTAACTAATAATAGGCAGAGCAGAGTGTAATGAAAATAAAGTTGACATTTTTTTTACCTCTGGCTTGACAGTGCCGTCGTCCGCATCATCATCAGCGCCGCCAATGAGCGGTAGTCGCGCAAAGACCAACCGCACTAGCTCGTGCATGGCGTGCCGCGAGAAGCGCTGCAGGAGCTCCCCCTTTGCGGCGGCCTGGTGCACGACGCGGAAGCAGGTGTTGACGGCGGTGCAGACGTGCTGGTCCCCGAGCGCGGGCGCGGCGGGGGCGCGCAGGCACGCGAGCAGCGCCTGCAGCATGCGCATGAGCACGGCCTCCTCGGCCTGGGGCTCGGCGCCGGCCTCGAAGCGGCAGCCGGCGACGGCGTCGACGACCTCGCGCAGGGCCGGGCCCGGGAGGGCCCGGCCCGTGAGCGCCATGACCCCGTGCAGCGCGGCGAGCGAGGCGGAGGTGACCGCCGCGTTGGCCTCCTCGGAGCGGACCGCGTCGAGGAAGGGGCGGAGGGCGGCGGAGGGGAGCGGGGGGGGGGGGGAGGGGGAGAAGGCGAGGCGGCGCAGGGATTTGAGGGAGGCGACGAGCGGGTGGTCGGCGGCGGCGTCGTCGGCGGCGGCGCGCGGGTGGCGCAGGCTGCGGCGCATGACGGCGAGGACCGCGCTGGCCTCGGCGGAGATGGCGCAGGCGAGGGCGGCGGGGTCGGGGTAGGTGGCGGCGGCGCGGGGCGGGTAAGGCTCCTCGGCGATTGGGTCGATGCCGGCGCCGGCGCTGAGCATCCTGGGGCGGCCCATTCTGGGGGGAAGGGCGGGTGCGGACTAGGGGCTAGGTAGGGCCCGGCATGGGCATGGGAGGTGGATCTGGGGAGGAGATCGGAATGGCGGAGGCTGGGAGGAGACGGCGAGGAGGGGGGGAGTGTGGAGTTCGTGCGTGCGTGCCTGCTTTTTAGCTCGTGTCCGCTTTAATTTTTCCGCCCGCGCTGGCTGGCGGAGGGAGGTGGAGGTGGTGCCGTTGCCGTACCGGCCGTGGGCTGGGGAAGAGAAGCAGAGAGACAGAGGTGGACTGCCGGGGACGCGAAGCAGGCGAATTTTTTTTAAATAATACACTTTTTAATATTAATTCCAGAAATAATAGTCGTTTTTGGCAAATTTCAGAAATAATACACCGTCGGGGTCCGCTAACCCGAAATAGAGAAATCGGGTTTGTTGAAACCGAAGTGGAGGGAATCTGGTGGGGATGGCCAAAGTCGGGGTCGGTGCGCCGAAGCAATGTCGTCGGCCACGCCGGGCCGTTGTCGGTCTCGTCTCCCGCGCGGAGCAGCCGGTGTCGGGGTGCGCCATCCCGAGGCGCAAGATTCGGCGCCCCTGACCCCGGAGTCGGGCTGGCCGCGCCCGAAACGGTGGCGTTTTAATTCGGCCGACGCGCGCTCCCGGCCGACGCACCTCTCTTCTTCCTCCTCGCTGCTCTCTCAGTTCATCTCAGCTCTCTCTCTCGTTTGCTCTCAGACCAGCAGCGTTTTCTCTCATTTCTGAGCGATTTATCCAGCCATTTGTTGTAGTTTGACCACCAAATGCTGTAGAATCAGCTGATCTATATATGGGTTAGTTTTTGAGGCGTTTTGGTGGAGGTGGTGTTGGTGGTGGTGGAGGTGGTGGTGGTGGTGGAGCTGGTGGTGGTGGTGCTGCTGCGTGGTGGTGGAGCTGCTGCGGGGTGGAGAAGCTGAGCTGCGACGGAGGTGTTTGGCACGCTTCAAGGGTAAACCCTAATTCCCGGTATTAGATGGTGTAATCATAATGCATGTTGCGTTCGTTAGCTTCGCACATTAGTTAGTGTAATATGTACCTAGGTAGATAGTATTTATTTAGGATCTGCAGGTGCTAGATTTTTATTTATTTTAGAGTGTAGGTGCTAGATTTTTTTGACGAGTATGTAATTTGTATAGGTGAGCAGATATGTCAGATAGAGTAAAATTCGTTGTTTACTTCGGTCATGGCACGGTCCGAACAACTCCGATGGGAGCTGATCTGAGCGAGTTTCAGTGTGAGGATTTGCATCCGACAAACCCAAAAACATGGCGAGTTAGTCGGTTGAAGGAGTGGTTGACCGTGAATTTCGGGCTTAATCCCGAAGCATACACTCGTTGGTGTGCATGCTTTGTGGAGCAGCTCCAGTACCCGGATTTTCACGGCGGTTGAAGCCGATTGAGCGGACCTCTCAGTGGGTGCACAGGTTGGAAGCGTGCGAGCGCTGGGGAACTCACCCCATCGCCTTAATGCTTCCCGAGGCGAAGGTGGTGAATTTCCAAGAAGGCGAGGGTGCGTTCCATCCAGGCCGGAGCAGTCAAAGTTCTGATGCCGGCGGCAGCGGTTTCCAATCCGGGCAGAGTAGCCATGCGACAGGTGGTCATGACGATGCGTTGAGCTTGAAAGCGTGGACGAAGAAGAAGAACAGATGCGAGAACATGATGGACGAGGAAGACGAGGATGGAGTGGACAATGAGGTTGACTCGGATGAATCCGGTGGATCCGATACTTCGGATGATAACGAAGAGGCGGATCCGATCCCCTCTTCTTGGAACCATGATTTGTCGGAGGCAATGATAGTCGATGATCGGCACGATTCTGCTCGGGAGTACGAGCATGAACACCATCTCGGTTGGTGCTAGATATGCCGATAAGAGACATCTGCAGGAAGCAATCACTCAGTGGGCAATGAACACGCAAAGGGTATTCGGAACCACCGTTTCAAGTCGAAATTCTTGACGAGTGGTCGCAGCGATGCTAGATGTCCATCAAGGGTGCATGGGTACTTGTCCGAAGTATGACACAACATGGGTGGTGAGCGATTTCGTGCCGCACACATGTGTCCTTAAGAGTATGTTGAAGGATCACCGAAACCTTACATCCACTCTTATTGCTCGCCTGTTCTACAAGGAGATTGTAGAGAATACAGCAATGGGGGTTAAAGCCATCCGAGAAAAGAGTTCACCTTCAATATAAGTATGTAATTGAATATGGCAAGGCATGGAGGACTAAACGAGACGGCACCGGAGAACGGATTCGGGACCTTCTATGATGCTTATGACGGTGTCGTCCGTCTCCTGCAGACATTGAAGGACCGGAATCCGGGCACCCATGTGGACATACAAGACTTTGTGATACCAGAGTTCCCTAATGTCAGGGTTCGCCTTGCTGCTAGGCTCAAAGATATCATCGTCGTCCTCACTCTCAACCGTCCACAGCCATGGAAAGTTGAAATCTCTTTCCCTATCTCGTTCATTCTTCCAAGTTAGTGACTTCCACTTCTCATTCAACCTGATAAGCTCACACCTTATCTCCCGTGGGCTGCGAGCAGGCATCTTCTTCAATGGCCACCCATAAGAATATTTCTCAAACTCCCTACCCACCTTACGGAGCAAGGCGTCGCTACTATGAACTCCTCAAATGTGTCTACCTTACTCTCCCTCATCACTTTGCGGGCCTCGTCTAGAAGAGGTTTGGCCATGGATTCGGTGAAAAGATGGGGGGATTCTTATATGGGGGATCCATCTTGCTGAGAGAATACACTCGAAACGAAGGAAACACTGGGGGGTTTTTATAGGCTAGAAGGGGTGACTTTCGGCGGGAAAAGGTGAGCGGGAAAAATTGGCGGGAGATTAGGGCGGGAGTAAAAGGCGGGAAAAAATTGAGCGGGAACAATTGGCGGGAGATTACGGTGGGGGTAAAAGGCGGGAAAAACTGAGCGGGAAAAATTAGGCGGGAAACAATAATACTAAAACTGAAATGAAGATACATTGCAGCTCAAATAAAAATAGGGTTTATCACTACAACGGAATTTAAGATACAACGACACTACAACGAAATTTAAGATACAACTGAAATTAAGATACATAGCTAATACGACACATCACACTACTTTCCTCGCGTCCATCGTGGCCATTTTCCAGACTTGTCGCCACGTTCTTCCGCCGCTTGCGCTTCAGCAGCTCTTTCCCTTAGTCTCTTCCTCTCCGCTGCACGAGCCTCCCTGCGCACCTCTTCCTCTGCAAACCTACGTGCAGCCTCATCATCCATCCTCTTCTGATTCACCTCTCGATTACGAGCTTGTTCCGCCCTTAGTTTCTGTATCTGCCTCTCTCGCTCGGCTTTCTCATTAGCACGGACCTTTTCCCAACGCTCCTCCTCAAAGAACGTTGCCCACGCACGACGTTGTTTCTCCTCAACCTCCTCGCGTGCCCAATCCGGCTGCTCCGTGTCTATCCAGTGAAACCATTTGCATAGGGGCGGGGGAGACTACAACACAAACAGTAACATTAAATCAAATTCACAAACAAAATTAAGCCAACATAAAATTATGTCGAAACATACCGGCGGCACTGGTGGACGACGAAGCTGAACTACGGGGTGGATCATGCTCATAGCTTGCACACATGAAAAATTTCATGCCGAACTTGTCGGAGAAATCCTCCACCTGCTTAACCTTAGCAACACGGCCGCACCAACAACGCTCCGCGAGTCACACCCGGGGTAAACTTGCAGCCTTCGCCTTCACCGGCCTAAACTCCGGGTCGAGCACGGCACACTCATGATGGCTAACGGTGAGCAAACAAGCACAAAGATAGAGATACAAGAACTTGTGCAATCCAGAGTAGCGCTGCCTGCTTTTATAGGCTAAAATTCGACACCAGGGCGGGAGATGGTGGCGGGAAAAACTGGCGGGATAAAATTGGCGGGAGATGGTGGCGGCAACGATTGGCGGGAAGGGTGCCGGGAAGGAGTGGCGGTAAGGGTGGCGGCAAGGGCGCGCGGGAAACTGTGTGAACGCAAAAAGGCGGGAAAAATTGGTGCTCGGGTTGAACAATCCCGATTTATTGGAATCGGGTTCACCTGGCCCGATTAGCTAAAATCGGGTTTACCTACCCCGATTAATTGAAATCGGGTTCCACTACCCCGAGTTATATTTTATTTTTCCGCCGCAGCAGAGCTATTCTAGAAATCGGGTTCCACTGCCCCGACTTCGCTAGTCGGGTTCGCCGACCCCGATTTTGTAAATTCGGGTTAGCGGACCCCGACGGTGTATTATTTCTGAAATTTGCCAAAAACGAATATTATTTCTGGAATTAATATTAAAAAGTGTATTATTTAAAAAAAAATCACCCCGAAGCAGTGCTGCGGACTTTCGGTCTCGACTTTGGTGCCGAGTTGTTGCCCCTCGCTTGCGAGAACCAAGCTTGCGGGTCCTACTTTTTTGTTCGAGCGAAATCGTCTCATGACTAGAGAGAGATATTATTCACACACTTCTTTTCAGATGGAAAAAGGGTAAAAGGCACAATAAAGACTGGGAGTCGGCCTCAAACGATGGAAAGAAAAATTCCTGTCTACAGGGGAAAATGAGATCCTCTTGAAACCAATTATCCAGTCTTTGCTATGGGTGTTTTCAAAATACCAACAGGTTTGATAAACGATGCCATGTCGGGATTCTGGTGGGGAGGCGCACAAGATCAAAAAAAGAATGCACTGGTTTGCATGGTGGGCAATGTGTATTCCTAAGGACATGGGGGTATGGGTTTCTGTGACTTAATTCATGCATTTATGTGCACAAATCCTGAGAGCAAAGTACTATCTATACGGGGAAATTCTGAGGGCACGCCATAAGAAGGAAGCATCATTCACGTGGCAGGGTATAATTACATGTCTCCATACTTTCAACAGAGGCCAAATATGGAGAGTGCCCGGTAATGGGTCTGATATAAACATCTGGGAGGACCACTCGATCCCAAGCAGCTTTACACGGAAATTTATGGCTGCTAGGGGACAATGTTTGCTCCGATCGGTTAATGAATTGATCGACGTGCCAACAAATACATGGGATGAAGTGTTAATTAGAGAAAACTTTCTTCCAATTGATGTAGAAACAATTCTGAAAGTTCCATTCAGTGAGTATATGTAGGAGGATTTTGTTGCGTGGCATAAAACAAAGACGCCCGGCAACAAATGCACCGGTGCTACGCACACTGAAGCTTATGGAAACAATTGTTGTGGCCTGTTGGTATGTGTGGTAGCAGAGAAGGGAAATTTTCAAGGGAGAGACGGTGGAAGGACCGTCTCGGGCAGCTTTCGCCATACATGTGCTAACAACCAATTTTGTACAGGATGCCAAAGGAAATTCAGTGATGAAAGAAGTTGTATGGAGGGAACCAGATCGAGGTGAGTATGAACTAAATATTGATAAGGCTCGATGGGTACTGCCCTTCAGAACGATAGAGGAGAAGCGTTGGCTGGCTTTACTGCTCCTTTGACTCGCCTCCTTAATGCTGCAATGGCAGGGGCTTCGGCTCTACTAAAAGGTCTGGAATTCCTGGAACAGTTGGGCATCCAATCGGTCATAATAGAGTCAGATTCTCTTGAATTGATTCAAGCATGTAATGCAGTAGTCGAAATTTGGAGTCCATCCACAACGATCCTTGTAGAGTGTTTTATGAAAGCCCAAGGTTTTACTTTGATTTGCTATAGACATTGCAGTCGAGAGGAAAACCAAGTAGCTCATGAATTAGCTACGGTACGTTTGGATGATGCCCACATCAACCCTACCAAAATTAGCAAGCCAATTTTTTCGCGCGGAATTCTACCACCGTGAGTTGGCAATTTTTTTGGCTAGAATATGTGAGAGAAACATCGGTGGTCCCATGGGCAGCCAAAAGTGTTAATTAGAGACAACTTCCTTCCAACTGATGTAGGGAGAATTATGAAAATTCCATTGAGTGAGTATATGCAGGAGGATTTTGTTTGTGGCATAAAACAAAGACGCCCGACAACTTCATCAAGTCATTTAGTTATTTGTGTTTCAAGCTTTAATATGCATAGTAACTTAATCCTTTGACCATGAGATCATGTTCATCACCTACACCGGATGGATGCTTTGATGACATCAAACACTACTGCGTAAATGGGTTGTTATAAAGGTGGCATTAAGTGTTCTAAAAGTATAGGGTTGAGGCACTTGTATCAATAGTGGGATTTGTCCATCCTAATGACAGATAGATATACTCTAGACCCTCTCGGTGGAATGATATCTAATTATCTTGCAAGCATGTGACTGGTTCACAAGGGATACCATATCACGGTACGAGTAAAGAGTACTTATCGGTAACGAGGTTGAACTAGGTATGGAGATAGCGACGATCAAACTTCGGATAAATAAAATATCGCGAGACAAACGGAATTGTTATTTTATGTGAATGGTTCTTTCGATCACGAAGTCATCATTGAATATGTGGGAGCTATTATGGATCTCTAGGTCCTGCTATTAGTTATTGTTCCGAGAGAGTCTCGATCATGTTCGCATAGTTCTCGAACCGTAGGGTGACACACTTAACGTTTGATGTTGTTATAAGTAGATATGGAATATGGAATGGAGTTCGAATGTTGTCTGGAGTCTCGGATGGGATCCAGGACATCACGAGGAGTTCCGGAATGGTCCGGAGAATAAGATTCATATATAGGAAATCACTTTCCAAGTTTGGAAATGATCTGGTGCATTTATGGAAGGCGCTAGAATGTTCTAGAACCTTCCGGAAGAAATCATCATGGAAGGTGGAGTCCCGGATGGACTCCACCAACCCTAGACGGCCGACCAAAGGGGATGGTGGAGTCCATGGTGGACTCCAACACCATGGTCGGCCATAGGGGAAGGAAAGGGAGCAATCCCACTTCCCCTAGGTTTCACCCATATGGAAGGTTTTGAGTTGGACTCTTATTCGGATTTTGGGCAAACCCTAGGGGGTCCACCTATATAATGAGGGAGAGAGGGAGGGGGCCGGCCACCACACCAGCCGCACCACCCAAGGGCACCAAGGCCGGCGCCCCAAGTGCCCACTCTCCCCAAACCCTAGCCACTCCCCTCCTCCTGATACTCCCGTGGTGCTTAGGCGAAGTGCTGCCGGAGATCTCCACCACCACCTCCACCATGCCGTTGTGCTGGCAGGATTCTAAGGAGGATCTACTACATCCGCTGCCTGCTGGAACGGGGAAAAGAACATCGTCATCAACACCGAATGTGTGACCGAGTGCGGAGGTGCTGCCCGACTGTGGCACCGTCAAGATCTTCTACGCGCTTTTGCAAGCGGCAAGTGATCGACTACATCAACCACGAGATCTAATCTCGTTAACGCTTAGCGATCTTTAATGGTATGATGATCTTCACCTCGTTGCTACCATCTACTAGATTAGATCTTGGCTTGTAATTCGTTCTTGCGGTAGGAATTTTTTTGTTTTCTATGCTACAAATCCCTACATTTGGTGCCCAAGAGGTAATAATAAAGGAATATTTGTTATCACCAACTGATACGTCTCCAACGTATCGATAATTTCTTATGTTCCATGCTTGTTTTATGATGATACACACATGTTTTATACATACTTTATGTCATTGATGCGCGTGGTTGATGTGTTGTCTTTCCGTTCGACACGCGTCCGTTGGGAACCCCAAGAGGAAGGTGTGATGCGCACAGCGGCAAGTTTCCCTCAGTAAGAAACCAAGGTTTATCGAACCAGTAGGAGTCAAGAAGCACGTTGAAGGTTGATGGCGACGAGATGTAGTGCGGCGCAACACCAGGGATTCCGGCGCCAACGTGGAACCTGCACAACACAAACCAAGTACTTTGCCCCAACGAAACAGCGAGATTGTCAATCTCACCGGCTTGCTGTAACAAAGGATTAGATGTATAGTGTGGAAGATGATTGTTTGCGAGAAAACGAGTAGAACGATATTGCAGTAGATTGTATTTCGAGTATAGAGAATTGGACCGGGGTCCACAGTTCACTAGAGGTGTCTCTCCCATAAGATAAACAGCATGTTGGGTGAACAAATTACAGTTGGGCAATTGACAAATAAAGAGGGCATGACCATGCACATACATATTATGATGAGTATAGTGAGATTTAATTGGGCATTACGACAAAGTACATAGACCGCTATCCGAGCATGCATCTATGCCTAAAAAGTCCACCTTCGAGGTTATCATCCGAACCCCCTCCAGTATTAAGTTGCTAACAACGGACAATTGCATTAAGTATTGCGCGTAATGTAATCAATAACTACATCCTCGGACATAGCATCAATGTTTTATCCCTAGTGGCAACAGCACATCCATAATCTTAGAGATTTCTGTCACTTCCCCAGATTCACGGAGACATGAACCCACTATCGAGCATAAATACCCCTCTTGGAGTTAAGAGTAAAACTTGGCCAGAGCCTCTACTAATAACGGAGAGCATGCAAGATCATAAACAACACATAGATATAAATTGATAATCAACATAACATGGTATTCTCTATTCATCGGATCCCAACAAACACAACATATAGAATTACAGATAGATGATCTTGATCATGTTCGGCAGCTCACAAGACCCGATAATTAAGCACAATGAGGAGAAGACAACCATCTAGCTACTGCTATGGACCCATAGTCCAGGGGTAGACTACTCACACATCACTCCGGAGGCGACCATGGCGGCGTAGAGTCCTCCGGGAGATGATTCCCCTCTCCGGCAGGGTGCCGGAGGCGATCTCACGAATCCCCGAGATGGGATTGGCGGCGGCGGCGTCTCCGGAAGGTTTTCCGTATCGTGGCTCTCGGTGCTGGGGGTTTCGCGACGAAGGCTATTTGTAGGCGGAAGGGTAGGTCGGGCGCATCGCGAGGGGCCCGGGGAGACGAGTCGGCGCGGCCAAGGGTGGGGCCGCGCCGCTCGCCCTCCTGGCCACCTCGTGGCCCCACTTCGTTGACTCTTCGGTCTTCGGAAGCTTCGTGGCAAAATAGGACCCCGGGCGTTGATTTCGTCCAATTCCGAGAATATTTCCTTACTAGGATTTACTGAAACCAAAAACAGCAGAAAATAGCAACCGGCACTTCGGCATCTTGTTAATAGGTTAGTTCCAGAAAATGCACGAATATGACATAAAGTGTGCATAAAACATGTAGATATCATCAATAATGTGGCATGGAACATAAGAAATTATCGATACGTCGGAGATGTATCAGCATCCCCAAGCTTAGTTTCTGCTCGTCCCGAGCAGGTAAACGATAAAAAAAGATAATTTCTGGAGTGACATGCCATCATAACCTTGGTCATACTATTGTAAAGCATATGAGCTGAGATCAAATCATTCAAAGCAAGTGTCTATATTGATATAAGAGATGATAATGCAAGAGTTAGACAAGCTAGAAGTTTTCATGAACTATTGCTTTAAAGACATGCAACAGTACAAAGTTCATTAAAGATGTATTAAGCATTCGAGCATAGAAGTTCTATCCTTCATTCCAAGCATCAAGTAAATTTTCACAACATAAGAAGGATTCAGTCAAGTAAACATAAACATGAACGTCATGAATCATCTGTTTCGAAGTCTACTCAACCGGTGAGCGCAAGCATTTGGTATTAGCACCAGGATGTTACGGCATAAAGAACGTTAATGGGGGTTTGGAAGGCCAAATGGAAGAAAGGCTTGCAAAACTGTAAATGACCATTGACAAGAAGAAGCCTTATGATCGAAGCTATGCAAGGAGTAGTGATTGCCATGCAACGGATGCACATAGAGCTATATGTGTATGAAAGCTCTCCAATGGAACTAGTGGGGGTGCATCCAACTTGGTTGCTCACGAAGACCTAGAGCACTTTTGAGGAGGCTCATCATTGGAATATACAACCCAAGTTCTATTGTGTAAATTCCCCACATAGTTATACTAGTAAAACATGAAAACTCTCTCATATGAATGTAGGTGCTAAACATGAGCACAAATGATGACTATGAATAATGCGGGTGCTAAAACATGAGCACAAGTGTGGATAAAAGATAGTAATGCTGTCCCCTTTTTCTTTATTCTCTTTTTTCCTTTTTTCTCTTTTTTTTTTCTTTTTTTTTCTTTCTTTTCATTTTTTTTCTTTCTCTCTTTTTTTTTTCTTTTTGATGGCCTCCACGGCTCTTTTCATTTTTAGGGGCAACATCCTAATATGACAACACACTTTTTGGTACAAATAACTCATAATGAATGAAACATGATGTATGAAGCTTGTATGTCTCTGCCGGTGTAGCAGGATGTGCAATGATCTAGCGTAACATGGGTAAACCACACATCAGCTTGTATATGATCATGCAAAGCAATATATAAATAATAAATGACAACATGGCATGTAATGTAAAATGGATGTTGCATGGCAATATATATCGGAACAGCTATGGAAATGCTTGTGGTAGGTAGGTATGGTGGCTGTTTTGAGGAGATGTATGGGCTTATGTGTAGGAGAACAAGAGAAAGTTCTCCCACGGGTTTGGATGTACCGGCGAAGTATGCACAATTCTCAATGTGAGCAAAAGGCAATGCACGGTACCGAAGAGGCTAGCAAATTTGGATGGTGGAAGTGCCAAAAACCGTAGCTTAACATTAGTCAAAAAGAACTCACAAGCTTATTGCAAACAACTAGCAGGTTCATCATTAAGAGCATGATTAAAATTTACTCCAAGGAGGGCCGTTCACGGTGGCACAAGTACCCCGCTAGCTCCCTCGACCTTCAGCACAACTTAGTTACTACGATGAACTCTCAGACATGGAAAGCTATCAAGTCCAACTACGCCTTCCACTATTTAAATAGAGTTTGTAGTACGGCACAAGCTTAAAGACAACAATCCACTACTAATTTTAACTTATTTATCCAGCAAGCCTTACCATCTAAATACCTCAAAACATTTGCAAAGAATCAAGTTATCAAAGCTCAATGTTCTACAAATATTTTATTATACACTACCACATGCAACATTTCCCGTTTCCAACCATACAATAATTTAACGAAGAAGAAACTTCGTCATGAATATTATGAGTAAAGCCTAAGGACATACTTGTCCATATGCAACAGCGGAGCGTGTCTCTCTCCCACACAATGAATGCTAGGATCCATTTTATTCAAACAAAACAAAAACAAAAACAAACCGACGCTCCAAGCAAAGCACATAAGATGTGATGGAATAAAAATATAGTTTCGGGGGAGGAACTTCGATAATGTTGTCGATGAAGAAGGGGATGCCTTGGGCATCCCCAAGCTTAGACGCTTGAGTCTTCTTGATATATGCAGGGGTGAACCTCCGGGGCATCCCCAAGCTTAGAGCTTTCACTCTCCTTGATCATGTTGTATCATCTCCCTCTCTTGATCCTTGAAAACTTCCTCCACACCAAACTCAAAACAACTCATTAGAGAGTTAGTGCACAATCAAAATATACATGTTCAGAGGTGACATAATCATTCTTAACACTTCTGGATATTGCACAAAGCTACTGAAAGTCAATGGAATCGAAATATCCATCGAACATATCAAAACAGGCAATGCGAAATAAAAGGCAGAATCTGTCAAAAACAGAACAGTTCGTATTGACGAATTTTATTGAGGCACCAGACTTGCTCAAATGAAAATGCTCAAATTGAATGAAAGTTGCGTACATATCTGAGGATCACTCACGTAAATTGGCATAATTTTATGAGTTACCTAGAGAGAATTTTTCCCAGATTCGTGACAGCAAAGAAATCTGTTTCTGCGCAGTAATCCAAATCTAGTATGAACCTTACTATCAACGACTTTACTTGGCACAACAAAACACTAAACTAAGATAAGGAGAGGTTGCTACAGTAGTAAACAACTTCCAAGACACAAAATAAAAACAAAGTACTGTAGTAAAAACATGGGTTGTCTCCCATAAGCGCTTTTCTTTAACGCCTTTCAGCTAGGCACAGAAAGTGTGTATCAAGTGTTATCAAGAGACGAAGTGTCAACATCATAATTTGTTCTAATAATATAATCAAAAGGTAACTTCATTATCTTTCTAGGGAAGTGTTCCATACCTTTCTTGAGAGGAAATTGATATTTAATATTACCTTCCTTCATATCAATGATAGCACCAACAGTTCGAAGAAAAGGTCTTCCCAATATAATGGGACAAGATGCATTGCATTCAATATCCAAGACAACAAAATCAACGGGGACAAGGTTATTGTTAACGGTAATGCGAACATTATCAACTTTCCCCAAAGGTTTCTTTGTAGAATGATCGAGCAAGATTAACATCCAAATAACAATTTTTCAATGGTGGCAAGTCAAGCATATTATAAATTTTCTTAGGCATAACGAAAATACTTGCACCAAGATCACATAAAGCATTACAATCAAAATCATTGACCTTCATCTTAATGATGGGCTCCCAACCATCTTCGAGCTTCCTAGGAATAGAAGCTTCGCGTTCTAATTTCTCTTCTCTAGCTTTTATGAGAGCATTTGTAATATGTTTCGTGAAAGCCAAATTTATAGCACTAGCATTAGGACTTTTAGCAAGTTTTTGTAAGAACTTTATAACTTCAGAGATGTGGCAATCATCAAAATTCAAACCATTATAATCTAAAGCAATGGGATCATCATCTCCAATGTTGGAAAAAATTTCAGCAGTTTATCACGAGCGATTTCAGTGATTTTAGCAGTTTCGGGCAGTTTCTCGCGCTTTGTATTAGAAGTGGAAACATTGCCAACACCAATTATTTTACCATTAATAGTAGGAGGTGCAGCAACATGTGAAGCATTAGCATTACTAGTGGTGGTAATAGTCCAAACTTTAGCTATATTCTCTTCTTTTTCATTTTCTTCTCTTTCCCAACTAGCACGCAATTCGGCCATCAATCTTATATTCTCATTAATTCTAACTTGGATGGCATTTGCTGTAGTAACAATTTTATTATGATGATTTTCATTAGGCATAACTTTCGATTTCAAAAGATCAACATCAGCTGACAAGACTATCGACTTTAGAAGCAAGTATATCAATTTTCCCAAGCTTTTCTTCAACAGATTTGTTAAAAGCGGTTTGTGTACTAATAAATTCTTTAAGCATGGCTTCAAGTCCAGGGGGTGGATTCCTATTATTGTTGTAAGAATTCCCATAAGAATTACCATAGCCGTTGCCATTATTATAAGGATATGGCCTATAGTTGTTACTAGAATTGTTCCGGTAAGCATTGTTATTAAAATTATTATTTTTAATGAAGTTTACATCAACATGTTCTTCTTGAGCAACCAATGAAGCTAACGGAACATTATTAGGATCAATATTAGTCCTATCATTCACAAGCATAGACATAATAGCATCAATCTTATCACTCAAGGAAGAGGTTTCTTCGACAGAATTTACCTTCTTACCTTGTGGAGCTCTTTCCGTGTGCCATTCAAAGTAATTAATCATCATATTATCAAGAATCTTTGTTGCTTCACCAAGAGTGATGGACATAAAGGTACCTCCAGCAGCTGAATCCAATAGGTTCCGCGAAGAAAAATTCAGTCCTGCATAAAAGGTTTGGATGATCATCCAAGTAGTCGATCCATGGGTTGGGCAATTTTTAACCGAGAGATTTCATTCTTTCCCATGCTTGTGCAACATGCTCAGATATCCAATTGTTTAAAATTCATTATGCTACTCCTCAAAGATATAATTTTAGCAGGGGGATAATATCTACCAATAAAAGCATCCTTGCATTTAGTCCATGAATCAATACTATTCTTAGGCGAGAGATAGCAACCAATCTTTAGCTCTTCCTCTTAATGAGAAAGGGAACAATTTTAATTTTATAATGTCACCATCTACATCTTTATACTTTTGCATTTCACATAGTTCAACAAAATTATTGAGATGGGCAGCAGCATCATCAGAACTAACACCGAGAAAATTGCTCTCGCATAACAAGATTCGATAGAGCGGGTTTAATTTCAAAGAATTCTGCTGTAGTAGCGAGGTGGAGCAATAGGTGTGCATAAGAAATCATTATTATTTGTGGTTGTGAAGTCACACAACTTAGTATTTTCAGGAGTACCCATTTTAGCAACGAGTAAATAAAGCAAACTAGATAAAGTAAATGCGAGTAACTAATTTTTTTGTGTTTTTGATATAGCAAACAAGATAGCAAATAAAGTAAAACTAGCAACTAATTTTTTTGTATTTTGATTTAGTGCAGCAAACAAAGTAGTAAATAAAACTAAGCAAGACAAAAACAAAGTAAAGAGATTGGGATGTAGAGACTCCCCTTGCAGCGTGTCTTGATCTCCCCGGCAACGGCGCCAGAAATTTTGTTGCTGGCGTGTAGTTGACGTGGGAGTTAGAAATCTTCTTTTCTTCAGTTCCCCAGCAACGGCGCCAGAAATTTTGCTTGATGCGCGTGGTTGACGTGTTGTCTTTCCGTTCGACACGCGTCCGTTGGGAACCCCAAGAGGAAGGTGTGATGCGCACAGCGGCAAGTTTCCCTCGAGTAAGAACCAAGGTTTATCGAACCAGTAGGAGTCAAGAAGCACGTTGAAGGTTGATGGCGATGAGATGTAGTGCGGCGCAACACCAGGGATTCCGGCGCCAACGTGGAACCTGCACAACACAAACCAAGTACTTTGCCCCAACGAAACAGCGAGGTTGTCAATCTCACCGGCTTGCTGTAACAAAGGATTAGATGTATAGTGTGGAAGATGATTGTTTGCGTAAAAAACGGTAGAAACAGTATTGCGAGTAGATTGTATTTTAGTATAGAGAATTGGACCGGGGTCCACAGTTCACTAGAGGTGTCTCTCCCATAAGATAAACAACATGTTGGGTGAACAAATTACAGTTGGGCAATTGACAAATAAAGAGGGCATGACCATGCACATACATATTATGATGAGTATAGTGAGATTTAATTGGGCATTACGACAAAGTACATAGACCGCTATCCAGCATGCATCTATGCCTAAAAGTCCACCTTCAGGTTATCATCCGAACCCCTCCACAGTATTAAGTTGCTAACAACAGACAATTGCATTAAGTATTGCGCGTAATGTAATCAATAACTACATCCTCGGACATAGCATCAATGTTTTATCCCTAGTGGCAACAACACATCCATAATCTTAGAGATTTCTGTCACTTCCCCAGATTCACGGAGACATGAACCCACTATCGAGCATAAATACCCCCTCTTGGAGTTAAGAGTAAAAACTTGGCCAGAGCCTCTACTAATAACGGAGAGCATGCAAGATCATAAACAACACATAGATATAAATTGATAATCAACATAACATGGCATGATCTATTCACGGAGCCCCAACAAAACACGTAACATATAGACTTAACAGATAGATGATGACTGGATCATACCCGGCAGCCTGGCAAATAATCTCAGACAATTAAGTTAATAAATTTTAGGTGAAGAAGACATCAGCTTACTGCTTATGGTGGGACAGTCCATGGTCCAGTCGCGGTGGATCAGCGACACTCCGAGGTCATGGCGGCGAGTCCTCCGGGAGACTCATAGGGAGTCCTCTGTCCCCCAGATGGACAGGCGGAATGCCAGACAGTGGCCCCTGTGACTGGGGTTTCTGCTGTGATGAAGGCTATTTGTGATGGCAGTGGGGTCGTGGCGTCGCGAGGGGCC
>NC_061510.1:331505146-331660243 GCF_022539505.1 Lolium rigidum
GGTCAAGCGACACGCCATTCATCTGCAACGCCTACTATTCATCGGGAGAGGACAACATCGATAGCGTCACCCGAGGAGACACCCGAAGAGTGGCGCCCCTCCAAGTCTACGTCGCTAATAGGGGAGACGGAGAACGCACTCCCCGTTCCAGCAGGCGGGCTAGTTTTGGGGATAGCGCCAGCAATGACAATAGCGACCACACCATTACAGAAGAAGAGTGGGCAGCAGCCAAGGCAGCCGTGCTCAACAACACACCACTTTCGGCGGGAACCACGGTTGGCACACTCAACGCTTACCGCTCCATATTGGAGAAAAATCGGGAGCGCCTGTCTAAGGAGCAAGCCACCCTCGAGAAACGCCTATCTGCGGCAGACCGGTCTAGCGAACGACGAAGGGGCTCGCAGGGGAGTGCCTCTCGAAGTACCCACGGAGGAGGCAAACATCGATCGAGGATGTCCAGGCTTTCGGAAGATGACGCAAGGGAGATAACATCAAACCTGACCAAGTCTTTTATGACCACGGACACCGCGGGCATGCCACGGCCAAAAACCGTCGCAGGAGCAACAGCCAATCTTGCAGCATACCTCATTAACCAACGTCCCGAAGGATCCATGGCTCAGGCCCACCGTGGCGCTTTGGAGAGTCTTGCGATACTAGGACATAATCTAGTTCCACCGAAAGAGAAGACCCTGCAGGCCAACGGGTCAAAACATCGCGCAAAAGACGCTCGGGACGAAATCACACAGAGCAGGATCGACAAAGCAAGGCGACGACGCGCCATCAGAGAAGAACTTGACAATGATTCTTCGGACGAGACCCAGGAGAACGACGGCGAGCTTAGAGGAGCCGATTGTTTGAGTTACAAAATTCGGGAGGCGATGCCACCCAAGAAGTTCAAACCTACACCTACCGACGCCGCCAAATATGATGGGCAGCGAGAACCGAGGTCCTGGATAGAGGACTATCTCGCGACAGGAATTCTCGCAAAAAGGGAATCGGATAGCAGCAATGCAATGCCTCGCAGCCTTTACCTAAAGGACTCGAAGACGAGCCCGGCTCGGAGGGCTGCCGAAGGGTTCCATCAAGTCATGGGATGACCTAGTAGAAGCCTTTTTCGCCAACTTTCAAGCAACCTACAAAAGGCCCGTCGGGATCGAGGAGTTACGGACCGTCGGCCAAAGCGGAAAGAATCGATGCGCGCATATATCGGGAGGTTCACCAAACTCCCGAATGCTGCGGAAGACGTATCCGTCGACGAGCAATCGACGCTTTCGATGATGGCATCCGACGTGAAAGCTATATAGAAGAACTTGGGCGCAAGAAGCCGAAAACCATAACCAAGTTAATGGAAATCGCCAACGAACTGGGCCGATGGTGAAGACAACGTCCGAAAGCCACGACAAGTGCAGTTGACGATGAAGAGGATGACCAGCCGAAAAATGATTCGGGTGGCCGAAGGGATCGGAACAAGAGAAGGAAGAACCGCAGCTACGATGACAATAACTTGGTGGCCGCAGGTTACTCTGATCGGCAGGATGATCGGTACGACAACAGGCGAGACGATCGGCAGGACGGTAATCGGAACGACTCTGGGAACCGTGGCAACTATAAACCACGACCTCAGAGAACCCCCAAATTGCCTTACGCTGAACAGATCAACGCCCCTTGCTACCTACATTCTTATACCGATTCTAAGGATGGAAAAGTAAAGTCTAGCCACCTGCTCAGGGATTGTCGGCAGTTCCTCGATATGCATGAACTCATCCAGCAGGCAGGCCAGAAACAGCTACCACCACCACCACCGCCACCCCCATCACAGCATCAAGTACAGCAAGCTCAACCTCATCAACCTAACGAGGCGTTTCCACCGCCACGTGGGCAAATGAATATGATCCACAAGACAGGTGTTTCAAGGAGAGAGATGAAGAAGCTCACCCGAGAAATCAACCTGGCAGAAAGCGTCATGGCGAACATTCCTGAATATGTTGAATGGTCATCTCAGGAAATCACGTTCGCCGAATGGACCACCCGATGACTATACCAAAGCCAGGGCACGCCGCCCCTAGTGGTCGAAGCTACATATAGGAGGGTTCAAGATGAGCAAAGTCTTCATGGATGGAGGAAGTGGACTCAACTTGATATTCCTCGACACAATTCAAAGTATGGGGATCACCATGAGAATGTTGGAAGACTCAGATACCCGCTTCCATGGGATACTCCCTACTTCACCAGCGTACTCTCTTGGCAAAGCATACCTGAACGTCGTTTTCGGCAAACCCGACAACTTCAGGAAGGAGAAGATCGAGTTTGAAGTCGTGAATTGGGAATCGCAGTATCACGCCATACTCGGGAGACCAGCTTATGCCAAGTTCATGGCTGTACCGCACTATGCATACCTCAAGCTGAAGATGCCAGGGAACAACGGGACAAACATCACAGCCTACGGAAGCTTCTCGCACTCGGACAATTGTGATCGTGACTTCCAAAGGATTGCTGCAAAGTTTGGGCCACGGCAAGGGACCGTCGACCCCCGCCAAAATTGACGATACAAGAAATCAAGGAGGAAAAACTCGACAGGGAGATCAAGAAGAAGCCAACTCCCGAAGCACCAAGCAGAAAAGCTTCAGCGGAAAAAGTTTCGGCAGTGGCCAAAGCAGAAGAGATAGGAGGCGGCAAGATGCTAACAATCACTGCCCAAGCACCTGCCGAAATCAATAGCGCTGCAGCAACCATCAGCATGGCAAAGAAATCGGAAGATGCCTCTGAAGAAGAGAAGAACCCCTTCCTTGATAAAACTCTTCCTTAGTTTTTAAATTTTTCCTTTACTTTACACAGGGCCTCTTGTTTTTCGCCCTCTAGTTTCGTATCTACTTTATCAATAAGCACTTAAGTTTCAATTCTTGTTAAAGTATTGCAGTAATCTAAAGCATCTATGACCGTGCTGCCGTCAAGTAACGGCATAACTTAACGCGCGGCAGAAGATAGGGCCCAGGGCAAAAGCCTCTACGAGCACTGCAAAGAAGAATAAGGACATTAATCCTCCCCTCTGCTTCAGATGCCTCTACGAGTGCCGTACAAAGCAAGAGTTCGGAAAACTTACACACAACCCACGCTCGATATTTCACTTATGGAAATATCAGAGAGCAATGGGCTCATCGGCAGAATCATTACACCCGAAAAATTCGGGAATGACTGTCGAAATTTACAAACGGTTGAAAGCAAAGTTGCGCATACAACAGGTTTAGCAAAACCCGCAACACGAGCTGATCACTCATAATGATTTGCTAACCAACTAGTACACATACATCCAACGAGCAATTAAGCTTCGCTCCTTTGAATATTTGCCAACCGCATGGTAAAAGTACATATTCATGTATTAATCAGATAAAAAGTTTTGGCTCAAAAATCCGAACACTCGGATGGACTAGCCAATACAATTTACAAAAGTAATTTTACACCTTTACATCACCCTTGCGGAGTTTCCCTTTCCTCGGTACCTTTGACATCTCCTCAAGCTCGTCGACAATTATATGGGCAGGTGCTAAAACCTTCGGGTACAGCTCCTCGAAATCACCAGTTGCATTGGCGATAGATAACAAGCAAGCTGAAGGATAACAAGCAAGCACAAGGGCAAGCGTGCACTTGGCCCCTGCAAAGACTTGAGATCTTACTAACCCCCGAACCTTCTTGGCATTTCCAAACTCAGACATCAAAGTCAAGAGAGTAGGAGGAACTGCATTCAAAGGAAACATCGTCTTCCAAACTACCCTCATAGCCTTGTAGCACTTGTCGAAGAATTGGTGGACCTGTTGCACTCGATCCCGAAATTTGACGACAGCTCGAGGCCTTCGAGTGTTCCCGCCGGAAAATCTCTTCGGATGAGGAAAGCTGAGTCAAAGCATGCACTCGCTCGTGTATCCGCTTGTTCTCTTCCGCATGGTTCAAAGCTATGACTGTCAAAAGAATTAGTAAAGACTCAGACAAGAAGTTGCTAGCAAACAGGCAAAGGGATCAGGAAACTTACAGTTTAAACTTTCGGTGGCCTTATGCAGCTCGCCAAGAACGTATCGCTCCATGTCGGCTGCAATCTCGCTCTTTTTATTGATGATGGCAGCCAAGGCATAAGGGCTGCGTAAGTCCTTTTCCATCTGCGTGACCCGGTCCTTCATGCGCTGGATCCGGTCGCTTTCAGGAAGGCACCCGACGAGTCATCTGCAAACAAGGGTACTGGGAAGACCTGCAGAAAATACTGATTATAAAGGGGTGATGGATATGGTACAGCCGAACATCCAAAATAACTCCCATCGGGAGAAGTGCAAGAAAGTGATATCATAACAAAAGTGTGCTAACAACACTGCTAGCACGGAGTTTATTACAAAGCATGAGTTTTGCGGCAAAGCAATGTTTCGCATCAGCTCAAGGCACAAGTTTGTTACAAGAATCAAGGGAGCTGAGTTTGAGTCGATAAACTGGGGCCAGTCGACGACTTCCTTGATGAAACCAGTTCAAGGAGCTGACGGGCACAAGTAAGAGCAGACGCCTTAAAGGTGCTCAAATCAACAGGCTGCCCGTCTTGCTCTTTTGGAAGCCCCTTAGTCATTTCCTCGATGTCACCCTTAAAGCCATAACCCATCATAAGTTGGAAGGCAAGGACAGCACCAAAAGTGCGCGATGTACGCTTGAATACCTCGATGACCTCCTTGGTATCAACCGCGAAGGTATCGATCAGCTGTCCCAGGGTCTTCTCTTGCTTGATCTTGGGGAAGATCATCGAGTGCATCCGCGCCAGGGCACCCTTCCCCTTCATAAGAAGCTCTTGTGTAAGCTGGTGAGAAGCAAGAATCGTTGATACAACATTCGCTGGGGAGTTATTTGGAACTCTCTCCAGGGCATCGAGAGGGATGTTTGCTGCCTCTGCATTGGAAAGGAAGGAAAAAATTCAGTCATTGACAAAAAGTTTGAATCCATAAGTACGTCATTCGACAGAAGTATGTTAGAAATTACCAAGCAAGGCCAAAGAAGATTGACGAAGGACTTCATCCTTTTCGGCTGCTCGAGCCTCAGCCACCGACTCGGATCCTTCCTCCTCCTCCAGCCTTCTCTTTCGGTCCGGCCAGTTCCTCCTTCGGAGAATCAATCTCTTGGCGAGCCGCGGCAGCCTATCTTGACCGCGCCATCCAGTTTCGAGGAAGAAGATTCGACTTCCTCTTGCAGCCGAACTTTGTCAACCTCTAGGGAAGTGAATCGGGAGGCGAAAACCTCCAGAGAAGAAATAACGCCTCGCAGGTCCTTAAGAGAGAAAGAAAAACAATTAACCAAGGCACGCTCCAAGAAATCTGTATTGCGATCAGAAGAGGACTTACAGAAAAGGAGCCGCGGTAGCAGTAGTTGGAGAAATATCCTTCCCTTTGGAAAGGGAAGAAGCAGTCGATGCTTGAGCCATGGGGGCAGCCTTGGGAGCCGAAGCTTCGGAAGCCACCACGACCGGCGAGACAACATCAGATTTGGCCTTTTTAGGCGGAGGCTCGATAAAGCCCTCGTCACTACAAAGGAGAATGGTCGACTATGATTATAAAAAGGGTGTGAAAAGTAAAGAAGGCAAAGCATAACTTTCAGAAAAAGAACTACTTACATGTCGAAGAGATCATCTTCATCGACAAAGCCGCCGGTTGATCTCTTCGCAGGAGAAGCCCTGGCCCCTTCCGCAGCTCGCATCAATAGAAGTATCACGATCGGTGTCAATGTTACGCACCGATCCATCTGCGACACAAGTGTTATCGGCTGAGGAGGGAAAGTCAGCGTGGGCAACTTCAAGATCCATCGGACCATTATATTCATCCTTTAGACCTGTTTGCTCGGTGGTGTGAAAATCTACGGGGATTGAGGAGCCTCTCCCCTCAGAAGTATCATCCGGTGAATCACGTGTATTTTCAGAAGCCATGGGGATCTGGCGAATAAAAATGATAAGTAAGAACAAAGGTAATTATGTCGGCTAAGCAAGAAGGCATAATAGAGATGTGAAGAAAGGAAAATACCCCTGATGGTGGATGATCAACGTCAAGGGGAGCATAAGAAGAGATCGGCGGAATCGAATCTTCCCGGTTGAAGGAAGTAAGGCGACGGACTTCATCAAGCAACTCTTTCTCCGATAGATCGGCAAGCATTAATCCTGGTCTCATCCTTTGGACCCGAGTACAACCACATCGGGTGAACTCGGCCATGATTGGCTGGATTCGGCGCTTCAGGAATACCGCTGCCACCTCCGTACCAATCATAGTTTGGCCGTCGGCCTCTTTGATTCGAAGGAATTTGGCAAACAATTCTTCGGTCGAGGCCCTTTCGTCGAGCTGAGAGAATGTTCTTCCAAGAGTCCTTGGGCTTGGCTTCGAAACATCGGCATAGCAGGGGAGTCGGCACTCTGGTGACGAGGAATCCTTGACGTAAAACCATTTCAGCCTCCATCCTTGCACGGACTCTCTCATTGGGAAATTAAAGTAATTGACTTCTGAGCGAGCAACAAAACCTACTCCTCCGGTGACAAAGTACCCATTACTACTGCTGTATCTCTTCACATAGAAGATCTTCTTCCACAGCCCGAAATGAGGTTCAATACCCAAAAACGCCTCGCAAAGGGTGATGAACACAACAACATGGAGGATTGAGTTGGGGGTAAGTTGCCATAATTGGATTTCGTACGTCCGCAAGAGATGGAGGAGGAATCCATGAGTGGGGAGCGAAAGGCCTCGGTGAAGGAAAGATAAGAACATCACAGAAAATCCAGCAGGAGGATCAGGCCGATAAATCGCACCTGGAAGGATCACATCTCCCGTGTCGGAGGATATCAATCCTAAGCTTCGGGACCTCTTCTCGTCACGCTTGGTGACAGTTGAAGCTACCCAGTCCCCAGGTTTGACCATAGAGCTCGATGGCGCTGGCGGCGCCGGAGCTGGGGGAGGGGCGTTCGGAGCGCTCCCCTTCGGAAGAGAAGAGGAGGACTTGGCGGCGGCACCTCCGCTGGTGGAGCTAGCGGCGGCGGTAGGATTCCTCTTCTTCACCATCGTGGGATCTGAGGAAGATTGGGAAAGCTGTGGTGGCGGCGCGGCAATGGCGAAAGAAGGAAGAAGGGGGAGAATGAGGAGATACTGCGGGAACCGTGGAGAAAATTGGGAATTTTTTGCCCTTTGGAGATTTTGAGGAGAAGTTAAGAGTTAAGTAAGCACGTGGCGCTTGAGGAAGGGGAGGAACTGATGGCCCACTACGCCCACGACTGCGCGAAAATCAAGGAGCCACCTCGATCGTTACGCGTATAGTGGTCAAGCCCTAAAAAAAACTGATTGTACAGAGCTAGGGCTAGCCCGTCATGTCAGGACCCGTCAAATCAGCCCGCAGCAGTTACACGTCAACAATGACGTCATAAATTGGAAGCATTCGAAGGAAACATAAAAAGTCATCGGATGAAGGACTTGAGTCCACGCACGGATTGCAAGCGTCCGAACCTGGACTCGGGGGCTACTCCCATCGGGAGCGCTGACGCGCACTCGATAAATGAAGACTCGACAGAATAAGCAGTCGAAGGAATAAGGTTTGAGTCTCTATCCAGACTCGACATTTATTCCCATCGGGAGGACGTGGTGCACACCCGTTGAAAGTTTTTTGCACTCCAGGATCATGCCCGGGGACTTGATTCTGTGTAGGGTAACGTTGTTTTGCCATCGGCAGTTAACCAACAAAAGTTGGGCACGTTGCTCATTATCCTTTGCATAAAGAAAATGTATCGGATGACCTATGAAGACTTGCGAAAAGACTCGGCAGAGGAAAGTATTCGAGTAGTACAACTTGAGTCTACGCACGGATTGCAAGCATCCGTACCTAGACTCGGGGCTACTCCCATCGGGAGCGCTGACGCGCACCCGATAAAAGAAGATGAAGCATAATCAAGATGAACAAGAACAATGAAGGAGAAGAATGTCAGGAGAAGACATGCATTAGTCTCTACCCGAATTATCTTCGGCTAGACACTCGGGGGCTACTGACGTGGGCATTACCCTTCGGGTAACCAGTATTGCCCTATCCGGTATTAACAAATTGGAGGCCAATGAAGATACCTGAAGGCGAGATGGGCCACTAGGTCGGCGCACCAGAAGATTCCTTGACGGGCAAGACAAGGAAGCAAACAAACAAGGAAAGATTGGATCTAAACTACTGTAAATCTAGTCGTATTCGGTTAGACCTCTTGAGACCCGGCCTCCTATATAAAGGCCGGGAGAGGGGCTGCCGAGGGACACGAACAATCTTAGCAATCTTAGCCCGGAAAAGCTTAGAGCTAGGTAACCCTAGCAATAGCAATCTCGACTAGATCTCAGCCGAAGTATTCGGCACCCCATTGTAACCCATTGTCATCATAATCAAAGAACGGACGAGGCGGGACGTAAGGGTTTTACCTCATCGAGGGCCCCGAACCTGGGTAAATCGCTCTCCCCGCTTGTCTGTGAACCGATGTCTCGTGTCAGCCTACAGGATTCCATCAACCCTAAGCCCCTATCGGAGGGCATTGGCGAGGAGTACCCTCGACATATTCATTCTATATCAATGGGTATCTTTATTACATTAACTAAAGCTTATTTATTTCTCTTCATTTCTATCACAATAAGATGGACTTTACCCAGGATGAGAATGGATCAGTTATTAAATCTTGGATGGAAATTTCTTTTACCTATTTCCTTGGGCAATCTCTTATTAACAACTTCTTTCCAACTTGTTTCACTATAAAGAAAATAATACAATAACAGTAAGAATATTTTCAACACAAAGGCTCTGTCAAACAAGAGAAAGAAACTTATTTTTTTCATAGATATAGAATGAATATGTTTCCCATGCTTTTTCAGTTCGCGAGTTCGGTTTTTAATCCGCGCCGTGACAAAATTCATCTCTTTTCAACAGTTCGGGAGACCGAACTCGACGTTTTCGGTTCCGCGACATACGGGCTCTGCTAGAGATGCTCTAATCAGACACTTGAGTGACTCAACCGGAGATCCTCAGGGCTGGCAGCGGTTGTTTGTGTGGACGATGCTGCTGATGACATATGGTTCTTGAGGTGTATGTTATCCACCTCCAATGTTCAGGCGGCCGAATACCGCTCTTCTTCGTGGTCTTGGTTTCTCTTCCTTTGGCGGCGGCAGTGCTTGCGTTGTTTGGCATTTGACTATGTGTTCGTCTTTGAGTTTTGTACTATTGTTGCTTTGACGATTGCTAGGGGCTTTGCACCATTTTTTTAATATCTATATATCTAGTTCTTATCCGGTTTTCCCAAATAAAGCGGGCATCTCTATTTTCCTATATGGAAATGCGGAACACCCTGCCCCTTTCAAGTTGTTGTCCAAAAAAAAGGCGTCTTACAACTCAGGGGCGCAAAGCACCACAGCACGCGATGAGAATACCATTCAGCATGTTATGCCAACTCGCATTAAACCATTTTGTGCTCTCTTTGCTTTCGGGATTTGGAAATGAACGCATCTGTCACCACACTTTAGTCACTAGTCATCATTATAGAGAAAAAAAAGAGAAGACATAACTCATCTTGAAAGAGAAAAGGTATCATCCTGTATTTCATCATTAGAGAGGAAAAAACAGACATACTCATCTTGAAAGGGAATCCTGTATTTCATTAGAGAGAAAAAAAGACATACTCATCTTGAAAGGGAAAAGGTTATATCATCCTGCATTTCAGGCTGGCTGCCTAAGTGCCTATCTATCCCATTCGGACCTACACATGCTCGAAACTGCGTAGGTCTTCATGAATTGGCTAATTTATCCCGACAACAGGTTAAGAAGTTACAAAAAAGCCAAATAATTCCAGTTGAGGCCAGTGGCCTCTTCACGGATGAAGCAGCCTAAGAATATAGAATATTTTGAAGAGCGTTTGATAATCAGGTCAGATGCTGACACAAACATAGAATACTTTAGTGATTATTAACATTATAACCTGATTCAATCACATAACTAATAAATAGCTGCATAGATCCCCATCATACAAAGAAAGCACCCCAAACTTGTTTGGAACAAATGTATCAGACAAAATGGTTTCCAGCGACAAAACCGAGGTGTCAAGCTGGAACACTCAGGGAAAAAAAAGAAGTGCACCGACCTGGCTTTCTTGCCTCAATTAAAGTAAAGGTACCATTAAATTCCAGTCTAGAGGAAACATGTAGATGAATTTACTCAGGGCCCTTGGCCATCACGATTTCAGTTGATCAAACGCCTTAAGAAGGCTAGTCTTGCAGGTCTCGATCTCGTTATATTCAGGGGAATTCGGAGTGGAAGTGACGATGGCGTAGGCACCTGCCTTGTCCAAAAACTCCGCAGCTTTATCTGTTTATCAGAAGAAATATGTTCAGACTTCAGGGCATCATGAGTCTATAAATGAAACAAAAAAGTCCAAATGCACAAATGCCCAAACACAACAAACAACGTTCGTAGCTTGGATCAGGGAAACAGTTCTGCTGCAACCCGTAAACCGACGTACACAGTTTCTTGAACTACCGCTACAGTTGACAGCACTTACAATGAGGGAACCTGAACTAGATATCTATTGCCAGTTTCGGTCGCGTTGAACCCAACCTATATGAACACCCTTAGCTTGGACACAAGCCATGACGTAGCTAGCAGGTAACACACAAGTGTGAGATTACTTCACGGTCTAATGTTATCAATTATGGGTCTAAGAGAAACACCCCTCTTTCAGCATGCCATGGCTTTCACATAATAAGTTAGCAGAAACTACAGTTGAAAAGTTAAACAGATGCATGCCAATGTTCCTGGAAGCTTGATACATATGAACCAACTAACATATGCTCACTCCCTTATTGGTGGTGTGTATCTCTAGAACCAACTAACATATGAAACTTAAAACAATTGGATTAAACCTGCTGATATGGAAAACACTGCCACCTTGATGCAAGGGCAATCTAGTTTGTCACTACAGGAATCCCCTTAGTACCGAAAACACATATAACACAACATGATATCAATCGTGGGTTCGTGGGAATAGACAAGACAAAAAATGCAGCTCAGAATAATTGAGAACTACTACTTCACATACCAGAATGATAAAGGGAACTAAAATCAAGTAGACACAAAAATAAAAAGGAAAACCTTAGTATTTTAACTCACCTGACTTCGAAAGTGCCACAAGAGCTTTCAGGGCTTCTTTGCGTGTTTTATCATCTTTAGCACCTTCTAACACTTCAAGAATTCCTTGAGCTCCCCCCATCTCTACCACCTTCATTCTCCTTTCATCTGTGCCGCCCAAAAGAAATTAGCAAGAACATTCAATAGAAGTAGAAAAAGAAAATAATTAACCGTCAAAGAAGAGAAACATAAATGGACTGAAGTTAACTATAATATACTCATGCTATAGGAGTAGAATGGAACCATAGCTAGTGCAACATTTTTTTTATATGTTTATAGACAGGGTTGGCATTCAGATTAATTCTGTAGCTATTGACCATCAGCTTAAAACCTTTAAGGTTGTGGGATACGACCTATATCCAAACACCTAAATCCCTCACTAGATGATAACAATAAGCAATAGCACATGTCATAGGCTAGTAGCAATCTTCAAGAATAAAATATTTTCATTAAGTGATAAGTGATAACAATTACTGAAAGAAGCATATCATCCCACAGGTCTGACATTTTGTTGAAATGCAAGTAACTGGTCAAGTGGTAATGTGCAACGCTGGGTCATTCTCATGCAGGGGAAACGTGTGGATGATAAATTGTTGCAAAATACTAATTTCAGAACAGTTCATTATCAATAGTTGTGCTGGTGATGAATATGCCATATTAATAATAACCAGCAAATAAGCAACTCCTGTAACTAAGCCAAGTAACACCTCAAAATACACGACAACTGCTGCAGAGTTTGCATGCTATTTCGCTTTCACAATTGCTCACAATGCTAAGTACGAGAAGAACCCACTCTGTCTTACAATGAACTTAGCTTCACTCTGCCAAAAACTTCAGAAACCCTACAGACACCATCACCCTTCCTCTTGTTAGCAATTCTATTCCCAATTGCAGTCCCACGGTGTCGATGCAGTATAAACCACCTGATCATATTATGGGCTAATCCAGTTATTACCTCCAAATTTTAACTACAGATATCGTTCATACAAAGCTTCGACGGGGAGCAAAGAAAACAATAATGTTCTGTTCGCGAACATTTCGAGTCTTGTTCCTTAAACTTTGGTTCGCTTAGAACATCTTGTCTGGGTATCCTGAACAACATTTGTCTAGACCATTTCCTCCTAAAATAATTACTTCAATTAAAAACTATTGTTACACCCAGAAAATAATATGTAAATGGAAGAAGCAATATAGGCACAGCTTCAAATCGAACTGAAAGCGGTAACTCAAAATGTTAACTCTTTGCTAGTTACAACTTACAAGTACAGAGCAAGCAACAGACCATAATAGCATATTCAGTTATGCTACGGTGCTACCGAAAAATGGTTTCTCTTGTTACTCTTGTGTATCCTGGACATACCCTAGGGGAATCTATTACAAGTCCAAAGGGAAAAGAGAAAAATGCACCTTCAAGGAGTTCTCAGTTGCTTGCTTTTGGCCTCTTGGGTCGCAAGGCAAGTTTGATGACAAGGCCTGCAGCAAGCTCGAAAAGTTTTTCCAGGGGGCGATGCAATCCATCCAGGAAATCGATGCCCTCATAATGAACATGAGAAGGTGAACAAGAGGTGTGGAAAGGGGAAAGAAAGGAGGCACTCAGGTGGTAGATGATTGCTCATCTTCAGTTGGTATGAGGCCTCATGCCCTAGGCCAGTGTTTGGTGGAGGGGACAAGCTAATGAGATCCACTCGGTCGTCCATGTGCTCCCTTTGAGTGTTGTGGCTAGCCACGCAGTGACGATGTATCACGTCTCTGATGCTTGCAGTAAGCCAATGTGGAATGGCAAGTAAACGGCTGCTCACCTGTTGTTTTATTTTAGGATGGCCTTCGTGGCTTTTGGTGGTTTTTCATTTTTCTATTTTTTTTTGAATTTTATGCCCATATATTTGAATCTTGGTCAAATCCTAGGTTTGACCAGGATTTAAACAAGTTTAAAACATGAAAATGAAAAGGTATGCCTGGATCCTTCTTAGTCACTCTAAAATACGGTTTTTGGTCTGGTTTCCCTCATAAATGGGGTCATTCCTCTTCTACTTAAGGTATTGCACGAACCCCTGCGTCTTGATAAGGTTTGCAAAAGAGAAGAGTTCATGAGAAAAAAATGTCATGCACGATTGGTTCAGCTGAATTTCAGCGGGCAAACGACTTAACTATATAACAGTTTCCCTCTACATGATGCTGCAAACTGTAAACAAGTAGCTCACAAATGTTGTAGAGCCAAAATATTGCATGAGATAAATTGCACAAGAAATCTAAAAAATAAATATGCTTATGTAAAATTGATTACCATCAATTGCAAAACGAGCTAATCGGGAAGCTCCCATCCGCTTGAACAAGGGATCTTTGACATGTAAAAGCGTAATGGATTGCTGTAGTAGGTTATCCCCTAAAAACTTGTCAAAAACGACATTTTCATCAGCCAAACAACATTGTAAGTTGATAATAAGCCAAGTATTTGTCAAATAGACATTTGTTAGCACATCATAAGGTCGCAACCATACCCATGTAAGGAAAGAATTGCCACCCAACAAGGCCAGCAGTTCCTATGAAGAATATCTTCAACATCCATCCAAATTTCTTTTCAACTTCTTCCTCAAGTGCCCTGTCATCTACGCATAATTTCAGTTAAGTCAGATAAGTCTATCAGAGTTTCACTGCGGAAGAGTATTCATAGAATTGTAGTATAGCAAAATAAAGAAGTTCAGAAGGTTGTGTTCACCAACTAGGCGACTACTTTCAACGCGAGTTATCACATCATAACTCCATAGTGACGTAGCAGTATGTGGAGACAAAGCATAACCCACAGAAACAGAACTCAGTAATCACGATGTCATAGTGATCAATTCTACAGGTGCTACGACCAGTCTGCCATGGTGAGTTTTCAACCTACAAGAGTTCTCAAAGAAAGCCGCTAACAGTGCAATTAACACGGACCATCAGATCAAACACATAGCAAGCCTATAATTAGACAAAGCGTTCACCACGAGACAGGGAGAAACAATTAGCATTAGGGACGCCTCATCACCAAACTTCCATTCTATTTTCGAGAAGAACCTTACATTCAATGTTTCACAAACATGAAATCCCTACACCAATCATACAATCACTATCCAACAGCGTACAACAGAGCATAATTCCTTGCGAATTTAGATACTCAAAGTAACTAGTACTCCATTTCACCAACGCATCCCATGAACAACAAAACAACATAGATGTGAGGCAGTGAAACGAAGCCCCTGGGCACTGGCCATACCTCTCTCGTTGTAGGTGCAGAACCTACGGCACAAGCGGATCCCTGATCCGCCACTCCAACCAGTCGCCGCAACCTACAGCCCAAAACACACGAATCAGGAAGCTTAGAGCATGGCGTGGAAGGAGCCCAAAACCCATGAGGAACCGGGAGCGTACCCCGGCGCTGCTGCCGAAGCGTAAGATGGGGATTCCTCCTCCGGACCCTGCCTCCGCTGTCACCGGCGCTGCCCAGCGAGCAGCTGCCGCGGCGAACGGCGGCGAGAGGAGGCGGCGGAGTGCCCCCTGCGAGAGCCTCTGCATAGTGAATTGGTGTTGTGCAGGCAGCTTGAGCCCAGTGGGCTTACAAGTCTTAGAAGAGTGTAATTTGGGCTTCGCCAGATGGTTCTTTCCAAATCTCGTTGGGCTGGACATGACCTCAGCCCTTTGCAATGCTACAAAACAGGTTCGAAGCCTGATTTTTTCTCATCGTGTCACGTCCATTTTTTTCTGGAAGCATCGCAGTGTACAGAAAATCAGAGTGGCAGAGCTTCGAGACTGATGAATTCACCACTACTACTCCATCTATGGTCAAACTCAATCTTTACAAAATTTGACCAATTATGTAGCACATTTTTTTTAAAAGAACTAACATCAGGTTGGGTGGTTAGGAGAGTGGTTGTACCCCCAACTCACCAGAGTTCAAACCCCAGGTTTAATATCTATGTGTCTCATAAAGGTGGAATATTCATTCTGTGGGAGACAACGTTTCCGTCAACAGCGAGGCGTCTGTGGTGACTTCGTCAATTTTAAGATCCAATCCGCCGGTGCTCATAGGGGTAGGGTGTGCGTGTGTGCGTTCATAGGGGTGAGTGTATGCGCGTGTATGTGAGCGTCTGCGTTTGTACTGTATTTCTCGAATCTTTAAAAAAAAAACAGTGGATCATCACCGCGCCCGGGGAAAAACCCTCGAGATCATCCTCTGTGCAATCCATCCACGGGTGACGTCGTTATAGATCAGTAACGGCCGTCTCCCAGTTATGTCGTCGTTCTGATGTGGTGGCCGGCTGGCCGAAACACCACTTTGACATCGATCATCTACAATTTCTTCAACTCCACCTTCCCTGACGGCATTGCCAAGCTCGGTTTGCTCATCATCTTCTTCTTCGACGCTTAGAGCAACTGCGTCGTTACGAAAAAAACGGTTTCCTCTTCCTCCTGACCCCAGTTGGCGATGGTCTCTGAACCTTTATCCTTCCCGAGTCGGGTTGCTTTGTTCACCAGGAGCAGAACCACACGGTCGTCGGTACCTTGTCTGAGTCGATCCGAGTCCGTCGGGCCGGCAACAACGCCTCGATCGATGGCGATAAATAGTAACGGACGGGACGCAACCACGCGAGAATCGGTGTCGATTGATCGCTCTACGAGTCCTCCTCGATCCAGATTTTGCTCGAGACGAGATGGATTCATGGTGGCGTGAGGACTTCGTGGCATTGGAGAAGAAGCTCGTCGAGGCCCTCGGCCGCAAGCAGCAAGGTCAGCGGCCGGTGCCGCTGCCACCTTGCGCCTTCTACGACCTTAACGTGCTCGCCTTCCATCCCCACTCCCCAGCAACTCTGCGGTACGTCCTACTTGCTTGCATCAAATCGATCTCGTTCCTTCGTAAATTGATTGATCGATTGATTGATTTCACAACCCACAGACGAATACAAGAATCCCGCGGGGGATGCTGCGCACGTCTACTTCTTCAGCCCAAGGGATTTGCCATCGGACGGCGGAGAGACCAGACCGCCCGGCACTACCGGTTACCGTGGACGGTGGCACCTGGACGGCCGCATCATCGGCCACAAGACGACCTTCGACTTGTACATCAAAGGCTCCGACACGAGGAGCGAGTGGAGCATGGACGAGTTCAACACCCTAGGGCCTGACGACATCGACCTCGCGCTGCGACGCGTCTACAGACGCGATAAGAGATGGAAGGATGAGGAGCGCCGGCGGCAAAACTCGCCGTGGCCGGTCATGAGGGAGAGGCTGCTCTTACAGTTGCGCACTAGTTTTGCAAGTGCACCCGCGCTTCTCGAAAAGAAGGAGCGCGAGCTAGAAGTAGCTTGGGCCAGGTATTGGAACCAATAAAGTAGTACTGCTTCCCCTGTTATACTGGATCAATAAGACCTTTTTTCTTTAATTTTTTAAAATAAACTAGGTCTACATTCACAACCAAAGTTGCATCGTTGGACGCCTAAGTTGCTCAACCATCCATGAAAATTTATTCGGTGAGCACCAAAGTTGCTTCGCTGGATGCTAAAATTGGGCCGTCACAAACCAAATTTACTCTGTCGAGTACCAAAGTTGCTGCGCAGGATACTAAATTTGCTCGATCAGACGCTAAAGTTGCTCTACAGGGTTCGAAAACTGCGTCGCCGGGCACCAAAATTGCTCTGCAAGGCACTTAAGTTGCTTCATCACACATTGAAATTGCTCCATGGACACAAAAATTGTTGCCGGGCACCAAAGTTGTGCCTTCGTGTACCAAAAAGTGCACATGTTTACCAAAGTTGCTTTGTTCCACATCAAACTTGTGTTTGCACAACAAAATTGCTCTGTCGCGCATCAAAGTTGCTTGTTAAAAGAATTCGTCGAAACATATGAAAATGAGATCTAGTTTTAAAGCTCTCGTCGTGGGGATTTTAGAAGTGAAAACGAATTATAATTTCATCGCACGGTTTAAAAATTACAGTTTTTTTGAGAAAGACACGTAATATCAGCTAGCCTACCATTTCTTTGATAGCTGAACACAACAGCTGTCGTCTAGTGCGTGTGCCTGAAACGTCTGTCTGGCACGCGTCCCGCCGTAAGATTTCAGGAAATAATAAAGGAGACCGTATGCATCTATAGGCTGGGGCATAGCCTCTATTTCAAAAAATAAATAAATAATAGCTCGCTCCGGTGCCTCGTGAAAGCTGTACATGCAACCGACGGCCTACTGTCAGTCCGAGACTCCGAGTCATGGATCAACAATCTCTGTCCACCTCCTTCGACGTGCACATTGCTCTCATCCGTCCTCGTATCACGCATCCTCCTTGGCGCGACCGCCGTGAACCGCGCGCGCGGGAAAAACCCTCGAGATCATCCTCTGCGCAATCCATCCACGGGTGCCGTCATGATTCCATCTCGCCAGCCAGCTACGGATCATTGCTCTGTCGTTATAGATCAATAACGGCCGTCTCCCAATTATTGTCTTCGTTCTGGTGTGGTGGCCGGATGGCCGCAGCACCGCTTTGACATCAGCCCAATTTCTTCTTCTTCGACGCGTAGAGCAACTGTATCGTTACGAGAAAAAAACGGGTTCCTCTTCCTCCCCGACACCAGTTGGTGAGGTGATGGTCTCTGACTTACGCGTCGTGACCCTGAATCTTTAACCTTTCCGAGTCGGCTAGCTTTGTTCACGAGGAGCAGAGCCACACGGTCGTCGCTCGGTTACCTTGTCGGATTCCGTCCGGTCGGCAACGCTTCGATCGATGGCGATAAATAGTAACGGACGGGACGCAATCACGTGAGAATCGGTGTCGATTAACTGCCCTTCGAGTACCCGATCCAGGTTTTGCTCGAGAATCGAGATGGATTCATGGTGGCGCGAGGAATTCACGGCGTTGGAGAAGAAGCTCGTCGAGGCCCTCGGCCGCAGGCAGCAAGGCCACAGCAGCCGGCGCCGCTGCCACCTTGCGCCTTCTACGACCTCAACGTGCTGGCGTTCCATCCCCAGCAACTCTGCGGTACATGATCCTACTTGCTCGCATCAAATCGATTTCGTTCCTTCGTCCTGCAGGCCGGCTGCATAAGTAAACTGATTGATCGATTGATTCCCCAACCTACAGACGAATACAAGAATCCCGCGGGGGATGACGCTCACGTCTACTTCTTCAGCCCAAGGAATCCGCCATCGGACGGCGGAGAGACCAGACCGCCCGGCACTACCGTGGACGGTGGCACCTGGAAAATTTGCTACAGCATCCCCGTCACGGCCCCGGCCCCGGCCGGCGGCATCATCGGCCACAAGACGACCTTGGTCTTGTACGCCGAAGGCTCCGACACGGAGAGCGAGTGGGGCATGGACGAGTTCAACACCCTAGGGCCTGACGACCTCTGCCTGCGACGCGTCTACAGACGCGATAAGAGATGGAAGGATGAGAAGCGCCGGCGGCAAAACTCGCCGTGGCCGGCCATGAGGGAGAGGCTGCTCTTACAGTTGCGCACTAGTTTTGCAAGTGCACCCGCGCTTCTCGAAAAGAAGGAGCGCGAGCTAGAAGTAGCTTGGGCCAGGTATTGGAACCAATAAAGTAGTACTGCTTCCCCTGTTATACTGGATCATAAGATCTTTTTAATTTCTTTATTTTTTAAAATAAACTAGATACACATTTGGCAAATTTTATCAAGTTTTGTCAAGTTGGACCGAAAGTATAGAAACAATAGCAACAAGATACTATAGATTCTACATTGTATCTATTATTAATTAAGAGCAACTCTAGCAGATCTTTTAAATCTCGGCCCGTAAAATCACGATATAGAGCACCGGAAATTCAGTTTTGTTCATGTTTCCAGCCCGTGCAGATCAGATCCCGTAAATACGAACCCATCAACTTGAAATCAAATTTTGCGGGAGAATTAAACTACGAGTTCATCGTCTGTTCTAGTTCGTCGGTGCAATTCAATTATTGAAACCTTAGGAAGGTCGCCGAACCCGCACAAAGCTTGGGACTATCTCCACAACTTAATTGGAGGTTCTCAATAAATTGCCACAAAGGCCTTGCCCTTGAAGAATCTTCACAACTTGATTGGAATCCCCGAGAACACCACAAAGACCACAAAGACCACTAAGCCGTCTAGCGTCCAAAGACTCAAGAGGAACAAGCTCCGGGAACAAGCTCCCGAAGTGAATATCTCACGAACTTTGACCTTCGCGTATCACCGCGGAGAAGTCAAACCGATGCACCAAATGCAATGGCAAGAACACCACAAAGATGATTAAGTACTTCTGTCTCAAATTCTAACAAAGTTACAAAAACTATTGGGGGAATAAGAGAGGAAGAACAAATAAGAGGAGGAACACCAAATTTCTCCAAGATCTAGATCTAGTGGATTACCCTCACAAAGAGAGGAATTTGATTGGTGAATATGTAGATCTAGATCTTCTCTATCTTTCTCTCAAATATATGCAAGATTCATGGGAGAGAGAGAGATAGCAAGCTCAAAGAAGGTCAACAATGGGGGCAAAAACGAGCTGTAACAGTTGGGGAACTTTGGGGAAGAAGACCCCCTTAAATAGGGGCAGAGAAATCTGCCCGTTGGGGCCAAAATCGTGACAGGCCGGCAGTGCCGGGGTGCTCCCGGCGGCAGTTCTAGCCCCCTGTTTTTACCCAAACACTCGATACGAAAACCTTAAGAACTTTTGCATCCGGACTCTGATTTCGATGATCTTGGGCTCGTTGAAATCACAACAACGAGCTCTACAACAATATGCATAGAAACATCATAGTACATCAAGGTAGGATAGAAACAAATGAATAAAGGTTTTACCTATCTATAAAAGACAAACCGGTAAAACCTCCAATATGGAAAATGCAGCAACTTGAGTTAGGAAACTCGGATTTAGGTGAAACCAATTTTGTTGTAAAGATGATGATAAGATCTACCCCACAAAGAGATAAATCTTAAGAACAAGTGGGATATATTTTTCTATGCATTTTAGAGTGAAACCTCTTAATACGAGAAACCGAGAGAAACTCCAATATCGAAAACGCAACAAGTGATTCATGCGGAATCCGTTTTCGATGAACTAGAGCTTGCTATGGGAATAACCACAAGCTATAAATCATCACATGGATAAGATCCAAATAACAACCAAGAAAGATGATGCAAGGATGCAAAGGTTTGAGCTCTCTCCGAACGATACGATCGAGTTAATCACTCGAGAGCGCTCTTGATAGTACGACAACTAAACTATAAACCAGTCTCCAACTACACCATGAGACCGGTAAGAAAGAAACCCTATCAAGAGTAAACCTTAACCTTGCGCGTTCCTCTTGAGCTCGATGATGATGATCTTGACCACAACAAGATGGAACGTCTTTATTGATTGTGCTTACTTGACGAAGTCTTGTGGATTGCTTCTCAATAATCCACCATGGGAGAGCTTCTTCTTCGACGCATCTTCATATATCCATGAACACCATATGGATGGCAAGCTTCAAGCAAATGATCTCTTCGAGTTGGCTCATCTTGAACTTGCACTTCATTTCTTCATTCTTCGTCATGTTTCCATCCATCCACGGGTGCCGTCATGATTCCATCTCGCCAGCCAGCTACGGATCATTGCTCTGTCGTTATAGATCAATAACGGCCGTCTCCCAATTATTGTCTTCGTTCTGGTGTGGTGGCCGGATGGCCGCAGCACCGCTTTGACATCAGCCCAATTTCTTCTTCTTCGACGCGTAGAGCAACCGTATCGTTACGAGAAAAAACGGGTTCCTCTTCCTCCCCGACACCGGTTGGTGAGGTGATGGTCTCCGACTTACGCGTCGTGACCCTGAATCTTTAACCTTTCCGAGTCGGCTAGCTTTGTTCACGAGGAGCGAGCCACACGGTCGTCGCTCGGTTACCTTGTCGGATTCCGTCCGGTCGGCAACGCTTCGATCGATGGCGATAAATAGTAACGGACGGGACGCAATCACGTGAGAATCGGTGTCGATTAACTGCCCTTCGAGTACCCGATCCAGGTTTTGCTCGAGAATCGAGATGGATTCATGGTGGCGCGAGGAATTCACGGCGTTGGAGAAGAAGCTCGTCGAGGCCCTTGGCCGCAGGCAGCAAGGCCACAGCAGCCGGCGTCGCTGCCACCTTGCGCCTTCTACGACCTCAACGTGCTGGCGTTCCATCCCCAGCAACTCTGCGGTACATGATCCTACTTGCTCGCATCAAATCGATTTCGTTCCTTCGTCCTGCAGGCCGGCTGCATAAGTAAACTGATTGATCGATTGATTCCCCAACCTACAGACGAATACAAGAATCCCGCGGGGGATGACGCTCACGTCTACTTCTTCAGCCCAAGGAATCCGCCATCGGACGGCGGAGAGACCAGACCGCCCGGCACTACCGTGGACGGTGGCACCTGGAAAATTTGCTACAGCATCCCCGTCACGGCCCCGGCCCCGGCCGGCGGCATCATCGGCCACAAGACGACCTTGGTCTTGTACGCCGAAGGCTCCGACACGGAGAGCGAGTGGGGCATGGACGAGTTCAACACCCTAGGGCCCGACGACCTCCGCTCGCGACGCGTCTACGGACGCGATAAGAGATGGAAGGATGAGAAGCGCCGGCGGCAAAACTCGCCGTGGCCGGCCATGAGGAGAGGCTGCTCTTACGGTTGCGCACTAGTTTTGCAAGTGCACCCGCGCTTCTCGAAAAGAAGGAGCGCGAGCTAGAAGTAGCTTGGGCCAGGTATTGGAACCAATAAAGTAGTACTTGCTTCCCCGTTATACTCGGATCATAAGATCTTTTTAATTTCTTTATTTTTTAAAATAAACTAGATACACATTTGGCAAATTTTATCAAGTTTTGTCAAGTTGGACCGAAAAGTATAGAAACAATAGCAACAAGATACTATAGATTCTACATTGTATCTATTATTAATTAAGAGCAACTCTAGCAGATCTTTTAAATCTCGGCCCGTAAAATCACGATATAGAGCACCGGAAATTCAGTTTTGTTCATGTTTCCAGCCCGTGCAGATCAGATCCCGTAAATACGAACCCATCAACTTGAAATCAAATTTTGCGGGAGAATTAAACTACGAGTTCATCGTCTGTTCTAGTTCGTCGGTGCAATTCAATTATTGAAACCTTAGGAAGGTCGCCGAACCCGCACAAAGCTTGGGACTATCTCCACAACTTAATTGGAGGTTCTCAATAAATTGCCACAAAGGCCTTGCCCTTGAAGAATCTTCACAACTTGATTGGAATCCCCGAGAACACCACAAAGACCACAAAGACCACTAAGCCGTCTAGCGTCCAAAGACTCAAGAGGAACAAGCTCCGGGAACAAGCTCCCGAAGTGAATATCTCACGAACTTTGACCTTCGCGTATCACCGCGGAGAAGTCAAACCGATGCACCAAATGCAATGGCAAGAACACCACAAAGATGATTAAGTACTTCTGTCTCAAATTCTAACAAAGTTACAAAAACTATTGGGGGAATAAGAGAGGAAGAACAAATAAGAGGAGGAACACCAAATTTCTCCAAGATCTAGATCTAGTGGATTACCCTCACAAAGAGAGGAATTTGATTGGTGAATATGTAGATCTAGATCTTCTCTATCTTTCTCTCAAATATATGCAAGATTCATGGGAGAGAGAGAGATAGCAAGCTCAAAGAAGGTCAACAATGGGGGCAAAAACGAGCTGTAACAGTTGGGGAACTTTGGGGAAGAAGACCCCCTTAAATAGGGGCAGAGAAATCTGCCCGTTGGGGCCAAAATCGTGACAGGCCGGCAGTGCCGGGGTGCTCCCGGCGGCAGTTCTAGCCCCCTGTTTTTACCCAAACACTCGATACGAAAACCTTAAGAACTTTTGCATCCGGACTCTGATTTCGATGATCTTGGGCTCGTTGAAATCACAACAACGAGCTCTACAACAATATGCATAGAAACATCATAGTACATCAAGGTAGGATAGAAACAAATGAATAAAGGTTTTACCTATCTATAAAAGACAAACCGGTAAAACCTCCAATATGGAAAATGCAGCAACTTGAGTTAGGAAACTCGGATTTAGGTGAAACCAATTTTGTTGTAAAGATGATGATAAGATCTACCCCACAAAGAGATAAAATCTTAAGAACAAGTGGGATATATTTTTCTATGCATTTTAGAGTGAAACCTCTTAATACGAGAAACCGAGAGAAACTCCAATATCGAAAACGCAACAAGTGATTCATGCGGAATCCGTTTTCGATGAACTAGAGCTTGCTATGGGAATAACCACAAGCTATAAATCATCACATGGATAAGATCCAAATAACAACCAAGAAAGATGATGCAAGGATGCAAAGGTTTGAGCTCTCTCCGAACGATACGATCGAGTTAATCACTCGAGAGCGCTCTTGATAGTACGACAACTAAACTATAAACCAGTCTCCAACTACACCATGAGACCGGTAAGAAAGAAACCCTATCAAGAGTAAACCTTAACCTTGCGCGTTCCTCTTGAGCTCGATGATGATGATCTTGACCACAACAAGATGGAACGTCTTTATTGATTGTGCTTACTTGACGAAGTCTTGTGGATTGCTTCTCAATAATCCACCATGGGAGAGCTTCTTCTTCGACGCATCTTCATATATCCATGAACACCATATGGATGGCAAGCTTCAAGCAAATGATCTCTTCGAGTTGGCTCATCTTGAACTTGCACTTCATTTCTTCATTCTTCGTCATGTTGATGTCTTGAAGTTAAACTTGAGGGCTCACTTCATCTTCATCTTCAAGACATACTTTACACTTAATATTCTTCATCAATTTATTCTTATTGCAACCTTGAAGCCAACATATGGTTCAAGCATTGCCTATGGACAACTCCTACAAATATAACTCAATGCAAACATTAGTCCATAGGGATTGTCATTAATTACCAAAATCACACATAGGGGCTCCATGCACTTTCAACTATGTACATCATATATTTTACAAAACCAACATGATAAAACCTAATTGTACACGCCCCTTCTAACCTAGTTTTACCAAAAATTGGGCCCCCGAGATATCTCACTAGGGCATGTAGGCGCAACGGCGGGCGGACGGCGACCTCTAGTCATCCTCGAGGATGACGCGCTCGATCTTGATGCGGCGGATGGCGGCCTCCATCTGCGCGGCCTCGAAGGCGCTTACCTGACATGCTGCGGCGGCTTCCTCGCGCCTGCACGCAGTGGCAGCCTTGGCCTCGCGGGCCGCCACGATTGCGGCCACCTCCTCCTCGTTGTTGTCAACGTAGTCGCCGTTGTTGAACCACTTTGTGGGCGCCTCCTCCTCGTCCAAGGTTGCCTCGTCGTTGGATGTTGAGGGAGAGCGACGGCAGCGACGACCTGCGGAGGACGACCCCTCGCCAGAAATGGCGTACCAGGCGAGCTTCCCTGGCGGCACGGGGCACAAGTTGGTCCATCGCTGTGCGCTGCGCTTCCGTGCTGCCTCGGAGTGCACCCATTTCGCGCACTCCTCCGCGCTGCTGAAGACCGGTGGCTCGCTATGCGATGGGGAGCTTTCGTCCCCAATCCGATTGCACCTCTATCTGAACTCCTGTTGCTAGGCATTTAGTGCCCGCGGTGGGTGCGACTGATGCGGCGGAATTTCTTGCCGGAGCGTGGGTGCGGATGCGGCGGAGTGGCGAATGCGGCGGTAGGAAAGTAGGATTTCAACCCGTACGTGCTGCATCGGCCTCTATATATACCGGCCGCGCTGACGATTTCAATACGGGAGGTGCATGATTGGCGACCCAAATGAGTGAGACTGTAAAGCTGCTGGAAAGATATGTATTTGTGCTGTTTTACAAAATCTGCTAGAGTTGCTCTAAAGAGTGTCTAGATACATCTAATTTTAGGTAAACTTGCGACATTCTTTTATGAATAAAGGTAGTATAAAATTTGATTTTGACTAAATGGAGGGAGTAGTATGATATTTTGTGTCAACTTTATCAAAATTTAGGTGTATTAGATATATCTAAAAAAAATTCAAAGTTGAGACATCTTTTTACAGAGACGGAGGAAGTAATTTTTTGAATTAGATTCAACCTAGTATATCAATTATGCATAATAATATAAATCATGTATCACTGGAGTAAGTTTGGTCAACAATAAATTTCGACAGTCATGGATCGATCCTCTCTATCCAGTGCCCACCACCCCCTCAATGTGCACATTGCTCTCATCCTACTGTCCTTGCCATTACGCATCCTCCTTGGCGCGACCGCCGTGAACAGCGGGGGGAGAGCCCCGAGATCATCCTCTGGCCTCTACATCATCTGATCCCATCCAATTGCGCAACCCAGTGCGGTGGCAGCAGCAATCCTCCGGTGACTCATTGGCAATGAGTCATTGCCCATTAGCGCTCTCACAATTATTTCCTTCTTCCTTCGGCATCCACGAATGCCGTCATGATTCCAGTTCGCCAGCTACAGTTCATTGCTCGGCACAGATTCGCTGTCGTTTGATCGCTAACGGCCGGGCCGGTTTGAAATGGTGTGACCGCATGGAGGGAGACAGGCTGGGTTTGGGAGGGAGCGGGCGGCATGTACGCCAGGTGCTCGACGGTTTGCCCAGGCAGACCAACAGGTGTGTTTTTTTCTTATGCCGGGCATTTCTACTTCGCAGAGGACCATGTAGCTAGTGTCTCCCTACCATGTTGAGCTGTCCCTTTCTTGATCACGCTGCGAAAAATCATTGCAAAAATTTGTCCCACAAATGCTCGTGTGGCGCGCAGGTGCGTGTGTGACTGTGTGTTCATGTCTGAGCTTTGGGATGACATTGCTGCACCACTTTTACCATATGTCTGACGACAACTTCAAATTAACACTCCCTGAAAACTTGGTGTTCATAAACTGCATCTGTATGCCATTTTTTAATTGTGGTACAATGGTCAAAGATGGATTCTCCTCTTTTTTTTTGTCTCGTGCTTAATGTGTTGACCAAAATTAGATGTTAAAAACTATTTAAATGATTTGCAACTCAAAATAATACTGTAGTATATTTTTTCTTCTCGTTACGAAATAGAACTTTACGTCTATGACCGTGAACAGCACCACTAACACACTAATAGGTTGTAAAGTCTCCTTCCATGTCTTTACACATAGGCAAATCTTTTGATAACAGTTCAACGCCTGTTGATCGTGGAGTCGTTGGCAAAAGATAGATGGAAGAAAACAAATCCATTCCATGTAATCCGAATATCAGTCCGTAGCTTTATATACTGTCCAATATATGCAGTTTTTGGACCATGAATTGAGCTGATATCACTGTTGCAATTCTACTTAAGCAGTTCCTCAATTTAGCCATTAATTATCAGCTATGACATAGTCACAGTTTTCTTTGTAAGCATGGTACAGTACTGTAAACTGTAAAAACCAACTTGGAAATAGATAGATTCCTTGGTGCTCTATCGCTATTTTAAGGACTGTTGGACCGGTAGATGCAGAGGTTTGAATAAAAAAATTGTGTCTTCAAATAGTTCTCAGTCTGTTCGTAATGTGGCCATACACTCATCTGAAATACGCACAGTACTGCAATATTGATAGCAAAGTGTACCTGCTTTGATCAGTTATCACTATTATGTGAATAACGGAACGACCAAAACAGCATCACTGCTGAGCACAGTGGAGTGATGCAACTACAGCCACCAGCTCTGGGTAATACCGGCTAGATGTCTTGATTCTTGTTGTAGCGTCTCCATCGGAAGTCAAGTCAGACACAGCGAGTATTGTGAACAATGTTGCTTGCACATGCTAACCTCCTCCCTGTCTTTGTTAGGTTCCAACAAGAAACTAATTAATTCATCTAAGTATACCTTCGCGACCCATGATTGCTTTCTGAACATAAAGAGCAGGCAACACCGTTTGTTATGGAAAAAAAAAGGATAGCAGCACCAGTTGAAGAGGAATATCAAAGCCAAATACCACTAGCATCTATTTTCAAGAAATCTTATGACTTATGTACATTCTGAACTCTTGCCATAATAAGAACATAAGCCAAGACTTACAAATGGAACAAAAGACTTAAGGCTGAGAAGAGCACTAGCCAATCTACAAGCCACAGGAATGGTGTGTTCCTTCATCAATATAATGAAACGGATGATTCATCTCCAACTTGCGCACTACTGTACTTCTTGGAGGTGTCTGGCTTCGACAAGTCGCCGGACCGCCTCCGGAGCATCTGACGCATGCCGTCAGCCACCCGGACGGCGGGGTTGGACTTGAACTTCTTGCAGAACGCCATGTGCGCCCTCACAGCTTCCTCCACTCCTGGATGAGCCTGCTTCTTCCTGCTAGCCTCGTCCCTCACAGCCTCACAGCATAGCCCACACAGCCATTGGCCATAGAAGCTTGCTTTCACACTGGTAATGTAGTCCTGGGTGCAGTCCTCCCTCAGGCCACAACACTCGCACTTGACTGACTCTATCTCCATTGCTGCTGCTTTTGCTCTGTGCTGGCCTTGGTTTCTTGGAGGCTATTTGTAGGGAGGTTATTATGGTTGTGAGGGCAGGGGTGTGGAGAGGGTGTATTTATGATTGGAAGGTATTGGTGCATGTTCTGAGGTGAGAGATTTGAGACAGAGTTAGTTGGGTGTGAGGCCTCATTTGCTGTCCTTTTCCTGGCATTAAAAAACTCTGGCATCAGTTGGTGGCTAGAAAGGGTTGCGGTTGCTGTTGCTGTGGGAATTTGGGGGGCCTCTCCCCTTCCACACAGAAATGCAAAGTTTGTCCCTTCGCTGAGTTGTTTTCCCTGCTGATCAACCCACCCTTGCCACCTAGTATATATGTTTTTCTGGTAAAAGGATTTGGTCCTTTGTCATGTTTCAGTTTTCTTGAGTTTCCTGTAGGTATGGATTTCTAAAAGGTTTGAGCAACATAGTTCTGTTTCTGATAACATGAGCCAACCAGCTGCCAGATATAGAGAGGACGTCTCACCCTGCTACGAGATTAGGTTTTATGCACTAACACAAGTCAGTCCATAAACTCAAGGTGCCGTAGAAACATAACAGATCTTTCTGCCCATAACTCAAAAGGAGAGTATTTGACCTGGATGTTCTTGTCAGTAAATATCGTCCATGTTTTTTCGCCTTTTATAAGGGACATATTGGTTCACAGTTTGTTCTTAGGATAGTCTGAGGTATCTCCTTGCATAATTATGAGTTTGCATATCATGGAGGATGTACACATACTCCACCCACAAACACAAGTCATTTTTTATGTATCATGGCCTCAATGGAATACTTTGGTTATAGTATTTTTTCTGGGAAACTATTTTTCTGTCATAATATGCTAGCAAAATGAAATGTAGACCTTGAAAGTATTTTGAATAATAAATTCACTAACATTTGTTTCATGTTGTTAATATGTAAATATATGGCTAGTAATTATTTAATGAATTACCATAGAGGATAGATCCATATTGTTTCCACCAGCGACGTATGATTATTAGAGCTGCAGGGTAGTAATGTAGTATCATGTTATCAAAGCCTTTCTATTAAAAAAAGTTTGTTACCTTAGTCGGTTGACACCTCTTTTCATGAATGATGGCAAATGGCTTCCACGATTTAGACTGGGCCATGGAATCTTTGTTTCGTGGTGATTTTTTCCCCACAAATTGAATTGCTCATTGCATTATAAAATCATGAATTAGATGATCAAGCATGTTAACTATGATTGCTTGAATTGTTTTGTTGGTAAACAAACTTAAGATAACTAAAAAAATAGTGAAGGCTCCATTGAAGATTTAAAAAAAAACTCAGTTTATGGAAGTGCGTGCTTATTTGATTATTTCCTTTTAATATCAGTAGATGTTGTCATTTGTTCCCTCTGAAGAAATGTCATCTTTTGTTTCTTGTAAGGTGCCACTATTACTATTAGGATGGGCCATTACATTTCTTATGTATATGGTGCTGTAGCACTAGTCTAGTGTCTTGACTCTTTGACAACAGTCTGAGATATATCTTATGTTGGTACCTGAGCATATCAATAAGATTTGGGAAAGGTATAGGAAAACTCTGTACCTATGCACTTTCGTACTACTAGAAAATAATAACCGCATTCTATGAGACTCATTTTCATTAAATAGATATTAGATTGAAAATTTTATTTATAAGAAGATCTGAAACTATTTTTGAATATTATATATCTACTAGAATTATAAGAATAAATTACAATTTTAAAGACCCCCATAAATCCAATGTATTGCATGAATCCTCCATCAGAACTTGATCAGCTCCTTGAAACCCTACTCTTATGCTCCAGTGTAACATTTTATTTCCAGTTTGAACTATACCTTTTGTTAAAGGGTACCAGCCAGTATGAGAATTTAACTTGGCATAAGAAATGGACATGTATGATGCGACATAATTTTACCATCTCACTCTCCAAACTCCACTTTCCCTTTTGCTTCCGGGCGCTGTCCTTTGGCGGCGGATGCCATTGTGTGCTGCCTTACATTCTGACTTGCTCACATGTATTTTTCACAGACCATTCCACATTAATAGGCTTCTTCTGTTACTATCGGGAAGAGTCTTTGGCTACTGCCATACCATCTATCTTTTCCTTATCAGCTAAACAGCAATATCGACTGAACAAAAGTATATATGTGTTTGATCCTCACAGGTACACTTCCTGACTGTTTGATTAAGGGCAAGGCCTATCTCAACATTCATTCTATGTTGGTATTTCCAAAATTTAACCACATTTGGTTAGTGCATATATACTCCATTATGCTAATTAGGAAGCTATACCAAACATCTGTCACTGTCTTCCATTTAAATATTTTTTGTAAGCACATGGTGCTTCTTCTTTTTGCAAACTGGTTGACAGCTGGATATTAGGTCTGCATTTTATACTGGCCATAGGTAGGCTCATATCCAGACTACGTAATGATTTTGCTCCCTGGCATGATGCTCAGCCTAGGCACATAGTGCGGGCAGTATACAAGTTGTTCCACGTCAATTTCAATTTGTGGTGCCATAAATTTCCTAGTCCCTTTCATGCCATATGCTACTCAGGCCCATACACGTGATGCTACTCAATTGCAGGCCATCTTCTATGAAAACGTCACTGTTATTCTGATAGGGTGCGAGCGTAATTGGGTGGAGAGAGTTTGAGTGGAACTCAAGTTATTAATGTTTGCATGTTCGTTTCCAAGAAGATTACACAAGTACCCAGAGAAAGTGAGGTGAGATATATCCATACCTAGAGGCATTTCACTACCGATCGTGTTGAAACTTCGTAAGACTTTTTCTTTATCTGCTAATTAACTTGCGTAGTAATTAGCAGAACTGTAATAAAAACTGGTTAAAACTGTAAACCGTGTGAGTGCCTTTGCATCTTCTTCCTGTAGCATGTACTTAGGCCCATACACGTGATGCTACTCAATTGCAGGCCATCTTCTATGAAAACGTCACTGTTATTCTGATAGGGTGCGAGCGTAATTGGGTGGAGAGAGTTTGAGTGGAACGCAAGTTATTAATGTTTGCATGTTCGTTTCCAAGAAGATTACACAAGTACCCAGAGAAAGTGAGGTGAGATATATCCATACCTAGAGGCATTTCACTACCGATCGTGTTGAAACTTCGTAAGACTTTTTCTTAGGTAGATTCTTGTTTTCATCTCAACTCCAAGATCTACATGTTTGTCAAACTTTGGTTAACAGATCTGTCTAGTAAAAATAACTGAGAGCTACAAAAGGCCAGTTTGCATGTCATGTGCACTAGTGCAGGACTAGTGCAGCTAGTCATACCACATCTTCCATTAACTGAATTGATGTTGTAATTGTATACATATAAAGGCGAATTTCTGGATTATGGGATAAGTTTTTGAAGTTATAGCCAGAAGTTGAACATAAATCACCGCACATGATGCCGCTGTTTGAAAGCTGGACCATAAATCTTAGTTGGTGCTAAAGTGAAGTACTTCTAGGTATTCTTTTTTTCCACCATGAGCTTCTTCTGCTTCTATAAATTCTAATAGAGAAAAGGAAAACCTAAAATTCAAGAAGAATTAAAGCCAATGAGACAGGCTATTTTTCTAGTGGGGCTAGCATAACAAGGTCAAAAGCCTAGATAAGGTGGCTAAACTCACTGTAATCATCAAATTGTTTGAAACTGAAGGCTAGAAGCCATGTTGGAAATCTAGAGCGTCAGCGCTTCAAAGGTGCACACACTTAAATTTCATCTTTCGTACTAATTAACAAAGAGAGAAAAGGAGTAAAGGACTAGTGCTTCTTTAATCACTTAAAATTCAAACGAATACTGCTTCTCATCATTGGGAAGAATAAAAGGTATATGCAACGTATACGTCCATCATTAGTTCCAGTCAATGTTGCCACTTCAGTGTCCTTATCCGTTGTCTCATGGGGGGAGTGGAATGACGGAGACACAGTGACAGTGAAGCATCAGGGCCATGGCCATTTGGTGGCTGCATTTCACAGTCATCCAAGGCCACGTCTGCGCACATATATTATTATCCTCTTTTCACGGCCACTAATAACTAATTTGGATCCCTGGATTCAGGTACTGTTCCATCCTCTCCACAAGATGAATGGAATGGGGACCTGTGGGCGCCAATGGATGAGAATTGAGAAGAGAAGACAGGATCAGACACTCAGCCATGCCTGATGCAGGTCTGCGTCCCGAGACGAGCCATGCACCGCAACCGCAACATGGCCCCGTCTGGACAGGAGGGGATGGGGACACCCTGCGCGCTTGATAGGCTGCGACCTGCAATCACGCGCTGATTAACTGAAGCCATGTGATGTGTGCGAACTGCGCATCATGTGTACGTGCTAACTCTGGTTCAGGCCACATGTATTTATCCCCATGCCCGCCGCAGGAACAAGAAGATACTGGCACTGGCGACCTGTAGCGTGCACTTCCATGTGATGCGAGCGAGACGACGGGGCGGTTTCTCGGCCAAACTGCGGACTGGTATGGGAGCTACAGCCGCTTTTGTCGTCGTGAGATTCGTGAAGCACTTCATGGACACGGCCTCCTCTTTATGTCCTCTTTTGTAGATATGTTTGATGCTGTTACTGTGGGTGACACACAGGTCACAAGATTTTTCAGGCACTTCAGGAAAAAGTGATGCTCGGCTTTGGAAACCAAGTCGTGAATGTGGTGGCCGCTGCTCACATGATAACAGTGATTCTTATCCTACACAGGCGTACTTGGGACTGCATATTTATGGCCATCGTCTTCTGGCCTTCTGGGGCGGGGTTCAAGCTGGCAGCTGCACTTGTGTTGGCGAAAATGTAATAATCCTTTTTTTTTGGAAAATGATATACTAGGACAAGCCTACCTTGTAATGCACACACTGCTAGCTGATAGCCTCACAAAGTGACACTGCATTCTCATGATCAGCCATGCCGTGGCTACTGCCTACTGGATTCATTATGTCATGTCAGGGGGTTTAGGCGCCATGATTAATTTGACTTTTGTCTACTAATCACCATCGGAAACAGGAAGTGCAGAACATGCTCTCTGCCCTGCAGATTCTCCGTCTGATCGGGAGATAAGTTTCTTATCATCAGCTCCCCGTTTCTTTCTCTGTCTTTGTTATCAGCTTTCGATCTCTGCATTTGTTTAGTTTGTTCGGCTTAGCCGTATCCATCCGTCCATGGTTCGGCGCACATGCCAATGATAGGGCACATTGTAGCTGCTTAGGCGTAAGGTGCCATAACCATGCAGATCATGATGCTATCTAGTCTGACGGATACTGATATCTTGGTTCGGTACTATGATTAGGAAGATATATGACTTGAACCTCAAAGACTCTCCCCACATGATTTGACATTTTCGCGTTGTAATTGATTTTTTTTTTTTTGCTACCATAAAGATAAAAACAGCCAGGATAACAAGAGGAGCAACTTGTCGCCTTTTATGTGTTTTTGGAGGTAAAAAGGAAGAAGGGGAGTATGGGAATGCATGAATTTGTGTGATAACCACTTTTCGACAGTCCAAAACAGCAGCTAGAGCTGAAGCTTCTCGGCAAGCAAGTGTTTCCAGAACAGTCGGGTCAGTAATACCCAAACTAACCATCGGTGATGGTCCAAGATAAAGATCATCCTCACTTCTACAAACTGCACTATAAGGGACAATATTTGTCAGCATGGACACTGCCTTATAAACTTTAATTTTTTACATGACCCACCGGCGGAGGGGTCCATATCGAATTTGAAAGATTCCGACTGCTTGCTTGAGATTAAGAATCTGCTGATGGTCTTGTTTCATTTAGCCCGGATATGGAACGCCGCACAAACATATGTGTAGACATGGGAGACAAAAATTCATCCTCATGAATGGCCTTCCCTCGTGCATACCAGATAGCCCACAGAGTGACTATAAAGGATATAAACTCTGCATGATAGATAGAGTTAATCATCGAGAAAAGCCACCTCCGGTTAAGTTGTAAAATTCATATGCTCCATCTCCTCATTAGCCAATGCCCAAACACATCTGGCCATATGACAATCCAATAAGGAGTGCCTCTATGAATCTTCCATTCCACATAACTTGCAAGGACTTGTGGTTGATATATGTTTCTATGATGTATCAGATAATTGGAAGGCAAGGGACTGAGCAAGGCGCCACAAGAAAATTTTAATTTTTGATGGGACCTAAAAAAACCAGATTTTCGTTCAAGTTTTCTCCTCAATATGAGTAATTGATGTGCCTACATTTCCGTCAATTCATGCTTAGTATTGTAGGAAGGCATGGCTTCACAGAAAAGCAGGCACATCGAGTACATAGAGGTATAGAGCATATCGCTTGAACCTTCATCGGAAGTAATTATTTTTCTAGCTTTTCACAATCCCATGTCGAAAATGCGTGCCTAGTATCAGCTACTCATGAACCTGACATTGGCCCGGGCCCTAAATCCATATTTCCATGCGTTCAAAAATTCCATGCATTTTTTTTGCATGTAGAGGATGCACGTATATGTTTGTACAATTTTTCATATCAAATTCAAAATTATGTAGCTTAGGCGAAAGTGACAAATTCTGAATAAATAGCTAATTAAAGGAAACTCATAAGGGTCGATACACTATGTAATTTAATGCCAGACTAAGTAATATCGGGGTCAGAGTACCGAAGTCCAGAAAATCCCCTTTAATCCCATGTTTGTTTTTTAATTTTTTTTTCAGAAAATGTTTGTGTTTTAACTGGAAAAGAACTTGTCCAAACGAAGCTATTCAGAATGTTGAAGTGTGTTTGGCCCATGGATGTTTTTTTTCTTTTGAGTAAACGTGTGGCCCATGACTGATGGCCTATGTAGAGATCTTGGTATCCTGGGCTTCGATGAATAGAGTTAGGAAGGTGGGCTGAACCTAAACTAGCCCTGGTGAACGGAGGAAGTCCTTTTCCATGGTGAACCAGGCGCCGCACACCCCAGACGGATGGTTTGGGCCGGCCCAATATTTCCGTTCTTTATTTTTTCTTTTCTTTTTCTGTCTTTTATTTTTACCTTTTTTAAAAGCTAAAAATATTTATAATGCGAAGTTTTACAAAAAAAATTAATTTTTTTCTTTCGAAAATACGTTCTTTTGTTCTAAATATTTTCAAATTTAGAACATTTTTTCCAAAATTTCAATTTTAATTTTTTATTTCAAAATTTGAACATTTTTGGATACGAACAGAAACTTAATTTGAACATTTTTGAATATGAACAAAAATTTAATTTGAACATTTTTTAATATGAACAAAAAATTAATTTGAACATTTTTTAATATGAACAAAAATTTAATTTGAACATTTTTTAATACGAACGTAAATTTAATACGAACAAAAAATAAATTTGAACAATTTTCACAATTAACTATTTTCGATGTTTGAAAGTTTTTCAAATTTGAACTTTTTTGAATTTGAGCAAAAAAAGAACCAGAAAAGAAAAAGAAAAATAGAAAAACAAACAAAAAGGAAAAAAGCAGAAACGGAAAAATAAAAAAGCAAAAAATGGGCCAGGCCCATACCCGACCCGGGTGTGCGGTGCCTGGTTGGCACCGACCTGGTCGGTGTATAGGAATCCCCCTTTTCCATAGGGAAACACAAGAGCACTTCATGACTTCGGTGTGGGCTGATAAAAAAGACTGTAACTTGCTGCGTCGTGATAGATATCAACTGAGAATTCATTTACCATAGTCCATAAACATGCAGCTTCATGAGCTTGCTACCCATTACTCATACGCAGTGAAACTCTCACCATTTCAAGTCCAGTTTGGCATGTACTGTAGTATTAACAAGATAGCATCCTTGTCCTTTATGTAAATGCGAAGGCAGACTAGGGGAATTGTGCACGAACTCTCTACTGCTAAACGAAGTTCAGAGGATATGCTCTTCGGAAAATAATATTCTAACGCTCTACTGCTAAACAAAGTTCATAGGATATGCTCTCTACTGCATAAAAGGATGCCAAAGCTTGTACTATGATGAGTAGATAGAAGAGTTCAGTGCTGCCTTTGGTACAACAGACACCTTCACAAAGATCATGAAGATAGAGACATGCAAGTGCTCTGAATCCTGGAAAGGGAGCCAAAAGAAAATGGGCGTGACCTTACAAATCCCAATAAATGTAGTGGTTGAAGTGAGGTCATGTAAAGTGACCAATCTTTGTCCTCTTGCTTCTCCTTCATGAGCACCTGTCACCCTCATATTGTCATTCATCTGTTTGTTTACAGTGGTAAAAAGATAACCTTGATGGCTAATCCAAGTTGATATAAACCATAATACAACTTGCGTCTATCCAGTTGATCAATACATGTTTGGGGCCTATGATCATGATACCATGCACTCTCACAAAGAGATTGCAAGAGAACTAGAGAAGCTTGAGCTATGAAAGTTGAAACTACTAGAACTTTTGCCCACTAGGTTCACTCTGATGCAATGGCTCACGTACAAAACTTTTTTTTCGAAATGGGGCTCACGTACAAAACTATGTTGCACAAACTTCTTCGCATTTGACAAGACACTGTGTCAAACCTGAGGAAGGGAATCTTTCCCCATTTTCCAAAGAGCATCGGTGCTCTGCTGATTGGTAGCATTTTTTGGGCCGTTGATGTGATATCTCTGGTTCAAAGAAAACAAAATGTCACTCAAGTTGCTTCCCATCAGTTTTACTGCAGTGCTCCATTTGTCCATTGGGTGTCGAATGTGATCCTACAGATCTTAGGCTGGTGCCAATGCACCGCCCGCCTCCCGCCCCGCCACGTCAGCTTTTCTCCCACTCTCACCCCACTCTCACCCCACTCTCACCCCACCTTGCCAATGCATGGGCTATAGTCCCCACTCTCACTTCTCTCCTCCACATCACCATTTCTTTTCCACATTAAGTTATTTCACTCGATTTTGTTTAGACATTCAAAATAATGCAAGAAATTATTTTATTTAACTTAAAATGTTACCGATTACATCATAAAATAGTGCCAGCTCTATTTAAATTGTTGTGAAAAAGCCCCTCAAAATTTGGCTCAAAACACCCTAAAATGCCAAAATTTGGCTCAAAACACCCTAAAATGCCAAATCCTACCAATTTTTCCTAAGTCCAGGGGGTTTTCTGCAAAAACCCCTTTGTCTTCTACCTCCCGCCCCGCCTCTCGCCCACCCCGCCATCGCTGCCGCCCCGCTCCCGCCTCCCTCCCGCCTCCCTCTCGCCGCCAACGCGGCGCCGGCCGGGCGGGAGCGGGCGCGCGCGCCGGGCGCCCGCCGGCGCCCCTCCCTCTCGTCCCGCCCGCCTCCCGCCCCTCTCCCGCCCCGCCCCGGGCGGTACCGCCCCGCCACCCGCCCGCGTTGGCACCAGCCTTACATGCATCTGGGTGACGGTCTGCCTGGGCAAAGACTTCTGCAGAAGCAACTGCATGCATGGTGTATCTGTGTAGCTACTGTTAGCTGATGTACCACACCGTGATACAGGGCTAGCCTGCCTTCTACGGAATCTTACCAGTTACTAGTAATGGTTTCGATTCAATAAACTGGTCCAGTTACATCACTAGTTACTGCACCAGATGGCCAGGCCAAGAGAGCAGAGATGAGGTCAGATTTCTTCTCTGAAGTCTGAATTCAAGCCTCCTGCATACTGAACCATATGTGTTTCAACACCTCCATGGCTCTCCATACATGGATTTATACTGAATTCAGGTTTACTTTCATATAAATCACCATCCTTTCCAACCATGATTTGGACCATGACCTCCTGAGAAGAGGTGGCCAAGGATAGTTTTTGCAACCATTATGCTTGGTTGGGTATCATGTCCACGGGAAGAGGATTTTTATATCCTTCTCATTTTAGCCAACAACAGGGATGGATAGCGATTTGTTAATTTTTCATGGCCTGTGGCTTTGGTTTGGTTGAAGGTATAGCAAAATCTAGCTTCTGCACTGTAGAGACTCCGAGACGTATATGCGTTCATGCCTGGCCAGCGTACCTGATGTGTACAGATGCCGCGCGCTAAAAACCTGATGCTGACACGCATGGCTGCGGGAAGTTGCTTCCTCAGGGTAGAACCTTCCTTTCGTTCGAGAGAGACGAGATATGACAGTTTACATTCATCACCTACGAAGAAAATTCGGGCAAGTTTTGTTAGTGGCCTAATTATTGATAGATGAGGAGTTCCTGCCTCAGCTTGTTTAAGTACTTATTCAGTCAATGAATTAAGTTGGCGAGATATAATTAACTGGTCATCAAATGCCCGCATGCATCTCGTTTTGTTTCCATATAAGTATATCTTGGTCATAATTCAGCTATGAGGTTTCGGTCAGTTAGTACATGAGGTAATTGTAGTCTATATTTTACTTGGTAATTGGACTTTATCCATGGAAAGGAAGTAACAATGGGTAGTCAGACCTCGTTTTTGTCATTTCATATCCGGTGTGATGTAAACAAAGCACAATTGTTTCTCCTCTGGCCCTATTTTTTTCTGAATCAATGTCAAGTCAGTTCTCTGATACTTTCAGTTGGTTGCCAAAGTCTAACGTCCAATTGTCAATACAGAAAGATAAGGGTATTTGGCAGTGACAAATGGTGACATCTACTGCGTCTATTCAGGTTGCTATCTCATCCAGTGGGTTGCCATGTACACCGATTAGGACACGATTAGCTTAAACACTATTACTCACTATATATGACAATTTTAAATATATTAAGCCAGTAAGAATCACTCTTTTCATGGTAAAGGAGTGTGTGTTACCGGGTGCTCAGAGGATCTGTGGGTCAGGTGGTGACATTGTGTCTCCATCTTTGACTTGATGGATTAACACCATGGAGCCCATAGGCCATGCACCTTTACCATCCTTTAACATGGCATGCGGCCATACTAATCTATCCACTCAAAATTAATCATCCTCACAGTAGTGATTCGAGAATTTTTAGCTAGTTTGATGTGTCCAAGGAACTTTTCACCACTGTGCAACATCAGCTTTCTGGTCACATTCGCCTTTCGCGTGGCATCTTAATAGCATGGAATTCACTGTTGTGTTAGGTTTGTTCATAGCCTAGCTTGTGGTTGATAGATTGTTCATAGCCTAGTATCACTGTATCTCGTTTATTTTCTCACTTTTAGGTTCATAACTTTAAAACATGCATTGGAGCCATACTAATCTACCCACTCAAAGTTAATCATATTCACAGTGTAGCTAGTTTGATTTGTCCAAGAGACTTTTCAGCGCTTTGCAACAGCACCTTTCTAGTCAAATTCTGTCTTTCTGATGGCATCTTAATAGCACGGAATGCATTGTTGTGTTAGGTTTGCTCATAGCGTAGCTTGTGGTTGATTCGTTCGTTCATAGCCTAGCATCACTATATGTGTGGTTGCCCCTACCACCGGATCGTATGATCTATGTTTTCTTACTTTTAGGTTCCTGACTTTTGTTAGCATTAGACACCAATACTACCAATTGTCCCAATGCTCCTAATCCACTTGACTTGGCCTTTGTCGTTGGGCCTACACTAAAGCAGCAAGCAAAACCACTAGATAAGACAGCACCTGGTGTTAGTCACTGTAGGTATGGTGCCCTATCCTTTCTCCTCCCACTAGAAAATCTTCCATGTTACGGCCAGAGCAGCAGCAAGGTGTACGTGTATGTCATCTTTTCTGTATTTCCTACAAAATTGTTAGGTCTTAGTCTCCACTTTCTGAGTTGTTAACACCATGGTCTACTTTCCATCTCATGACTTTGTCAAACGAAAACGACACTAAATAAATTTCAGGCGTAATTACAAAGCTGTGTCCAGCCAATATGGTGGTACTAGGATTGTTCTCTTGTTCAATAAACATTCTAATCGGTTTTGGTTTAACGCAGATGAGGAAAGAGTGCCGATACGAGAACAGGTCAGAACAGAACAACTGGTAATTGCCATCTTTTCGTCTGAGAAAAAGTTTGTCATCTTTCTTGCTGCACAAAAGCATACGACTTTTCCAATTGGCCAGTGCATTATCTGCACTTAATTTGTTCTACTCGGCCTGCAGGGATATACTACTGTATTGTATATGTTGTGAATTTGTGATAATGTGATAGCAACACTGCTCTAGGCCAACTATGCCAATTGGCCGAAGGATTAAGCCGTTCACGATATAAAGGTTTCTGTCGTACTATAATTAAGCTGCGCTGCCGGATACTCGTCAATAGCAAAATCTCAGTATACTTAAAAAAAATGAGTTTTTATAACAGGGAAATTTTGTTCAAAAAAAAAACAGGGAAAATAGTATCAACTTCAAGTCCACTGACCTGTCAGTGTCATTCTCTGATAGAGAAATAAACTAATAATTGATGCATTGTACCTTGTTACAAATATTAAAATGCAGTCTCCAACAGAAATGTAGTGTTGACGCGTTGCTTATATAGGTAGGTAGGCCGTAGGCGTAGCTCTGGTCATTGTTACGGATAAGCAGGCACTCCAGATAATGCACTGAGCCCTTGGAGCATTAATATTCGGGTCTCCAAAATGTCATCTAAAATGATTTGGAGCGTGTCACTCACTTCCCCTAAATCGTTCGGAGAACGGCACCGAATTGAACGTTTGGAGTATATTTTTCATTTGTATCGGTTTGGGGGACGTTGCTCCCCAGCCGCGTCCTCCAAACGTTGCCCCCAAACATTTTTTTTTTGCATTTTTCTTCAATAAACTAATACATAATTGGGAATGTGGTTTACACGAAGACATAGTTTGGAACATGGTTTTCCACAAACTAATACATAGTTTGAACCATGGTTGATAAAAATATAAAACATTGCAAAATAACTAAACCTAACTAGTTCCTGCATCGAAGGTTTCGTGTGTTCGCTGCCAAGAAAGAACACTCGGGGGCACACCCCTGTTGGTTCTTCCGAGGAAGAACAACCAGATATTTTCGTTGCGAAGAAACAACACTCATCAGTCGTCGTCCTCCTCGGCGTTGTCGCCGTGGTAGTGCCGGCGGCAACGCGTCTCGTTGAACACCTTGACGCTCATGTCCATCTCGCCAAAGTAGGAGAACACGAGCACGAAGCCGGCTTCGAGGCGGTGGTAGCGCGCGAACTTCTCCCAGCCGATGTGGAGGTACATCTTGCCGCGTGCGTCGTAGATCACGTCCACGATCCACCGGTTGTAGCCACAGGCATCCTCCCGCAGATGCAGCGAGCCCGGGCGCTCATCGCTGGCGACGAAGTCGGCGGAGGTGTCCGGCAGCCTCTAGATGGCGTGTGGGTCGCCCTTGAGGACGACGACGAACTTGAACAGCACGAGCCCCTTCTCGTCCTGCATTTCCGACGATGAAGACGACGGCATCGCAGGTGACAGCGAGCGTGCAGCTCTGTCGCGACCATGACCACGACCATGGCCGCGAGCTCGGCCTCCGCCTCGCCCAGCCATGGCCTCGACTCTTGAGATGGTGGCGCCTAGGGTTGGGGAGAGAGGCACTAGGGTTTGTGTGTGAGAGGTACGATGAGAGGCTGCCCTTTTTATAGGCCGGATGGAGGCGGGGGAGCGGTGGCGCTCATTAATGCCGGCATGCAGAGCTAGGCGCGATGAGACGCTTCGCTGCGCCTCTGCGGGAACTGCACCGTCGCTGCACGCCAATAACTTCCGTTGCGAGGTAGGCGACGGTTAGGTTAAAATTCAATGTGCCGCTGACGCGTCGATCCCGCCACTCCCTGCCTTCTTTTTGGTGTGCCCGGCGTCCCCGGAGCTTCCCATGTGTAGCGAGCACGGGCTCGGGGCGCTGGACACCGTATCGGGCCGCGCTGGACAAAAAACGGCCGCTCTGGACAAAAAACGGCTTTGGGGGACGCTGCTGGGAACGTTTTTTTATCCGGCGCGTCCCAAATCCCTTTGGGGGACGGTTTGGGGGACGCGACTGGAGATGCTCTTAGACACTTGATCGCGTTCAAGCCATGCTTCCCATAGACCATTTCGATCTAGCGCGACCCAATAAAGTGTCCGGCGCTCTGAGCCCGCCCCGCTACACAGGGGGCGTTGCGGGAGCGTCGAACGCAACACGGAGAGGTGTGGTGAGTGGCTGACGGAGGAGGATACGAAGTACTTCCACGAGACCACGACATCGATTTCTTCGAGTTTGTCGTCTTCTTCACTGAAGACCCTTTCGGCAAAAAGAGGCTCCCGGAGAAGTTCACGTTATTTCTCGACAAGTGGGAGCCAACCAAGGTTCAGCTGCGGAAAAATGGTTGTGGTTTTCACCGGTGGGCCACCGAGGTCCTATTCGAGGGGCAAGGCCAGATGTACCTCCACAATGGTTGGAAGCAGCTCGAGCGTGCCCGCAATCTGTAGGTCGACTACTTGCTGAACTTCATGTACGAAGGCGTCGACGAGCTTCGCGTGAAGGTGTTCGATGACACGATGTGCCGCATGCACTACCACGTCAGTGACAACATCGGCGAAAGAGACATCAATGACACCGACGATGAGCAGAAGCCTCTAGTTTAGGGTTTAGGACAACGACGAAGGTGTTCGAGGATGGTCGCTACGTTTTACTTCAATTTCCTTCTATGTAAGAGAAGGAATCTTGAAAAAAAAAATCGTTGGAAAAAATGTTTGGGGGACATGCCCTAAAAGGGGCGCCACCAAACGGCATCCCCATTAGGGCCGATCCGCCGCTTTTGTTGGATGTCGTTTGGCGGACGCGACTGGAGATGCTCTTAAGTGTCATAACCTAGCTTTCAAATTTATAGGAAACAAGGCTTGATATACTCTAAGACCATCTCGAGTTGTGTCCCCCAGACGACGTCCAGCGAAAGCGCTTGATGAAATGATTAGAGGACTGATACGCGTACAGCACGCGTCCGTTGGGAACCCCAAGAGGAAGGTGTGATGCGTACAGCGGCAAGTTTTCCCTCAGTAAGAAACCAAGGTTTATCGAACCAGTAGGAGCCAAGAAGCACGTTGAAGGTTGATGGCGGCGAGATGTAGTGCGGCGCAACACCGGGGATTCCGGCGCTAACGTGGAACCTCGCACAACACAACCAAAGTACTTTGCCCCAACGAAATAATGAGGTTGTCAATCTCACCGGCTTGTCTGTAACAAAGGATTAGATGTATAGTGTGGATGATGATTGTTTGCGAGAGAAACAGTAGAACAAGTATTGCAGTAGATTGTATCGATGTAAAGGAATGGACCGGGGTCCACAGTTCACTAGAGGTGTCTCTCCCATAAGATAAATAGCATGTTGGGTGAACAAATTACAGTTGGGCAATTGACAAATAGAGAGGGCATGACAATGCACATACATGATATGATGAGTATTGTGAGATTTAATTGGGCATTATGACAAAGTACATAGACCGCTATCCAGCATGCATCTATGCCTAAAAAGTCCACCTTCAGGTTATCATCCGAACCCCTTCCAGTATTAAGTTGCAAACAACAGACAATTGCATTAAGTATGGTGCGTAATGTAATCAATAACTACATCCTCGGACATAGCATCAATGTTTTATCCCTAGTGGCAACAGCACATCCATAACCTTAGGGGTTTCTTCACTCCCCGCATTCACGGAGACATGAACCCACTATCGAGCATAAATACTCCCTCTTGGAGTTACAAGCATCAACTTGGCCAAAGCATCTACTAGTAACGGAGAGCATGCAAGATCATAAACAACACATAGATTGATAATCAACATAACATAGTATTCTCTATCCATCGGATCCCAACAAACACAACATATAGCATTACAGATAGATGATCTTGATCATGTTAGGCAGCTCACAAGATCCGACAATGAAGTATAATGAGGAGAAGACAACCATCTAGCTACTCGCTATGGACCCATAGTCCAGGGGTGAACTACTCACTCATCACTCCGGAGGCGACCATGGCGGTGTAGAGTCCTCCGGGAGATGAATCCCCTCTCCGGCAGGGTGCCGGAGGCGATCTCCTGAATCCCCCGAGATGGGATTGGCGGCGGCGGCGTCTCTGGAAGGTTTTCCGTATCGTGGCTCTCGGTACTGGGGGTTTCGCGACGAAGGCTATATGTAGGCGGAAGGGCAGAGTCGGGAGAGTCACGAGGGGCCCACACGCTAGGGCCGCGCGGCCAGCTCCTGGGCCGCGCCGCCCTAGTGTGGCGCTGCCTCGTGGCCCCACTTCGTCTTCTCTTCGGTCTTCTGGAAGCTTCGTGGCAAAATAGGCCCCTGGGCGTTGATTTCGTCCAATTCCGAGAATATTTCCTTACTAGGATTTCTGAAACCAAAAACAGCAGAAAACAACAATTGGCTCTTCGGCATCTCGTTAATAGGTTAGTGCCGGAAAATGCATAAATATGACATAAAGTATGCATAAAACATGTAGATATCATCAATAATGTGGCATGGAACATAAGAAATTATCGATACGTCGGAGACGTATCAGCATCCCCAAGCTTAGTTTCGCTCGTCCCGAGCGAGTAAACGATAACAAAGATAATTTCCGGAGTGACATGCCATCATAACCTTGATCATACTATTGTAAGCATATGTAATGAATGCAGCGATCCAAACAATGTAAATGACATGAGTAAACAAATGAATCATATAGCAAAGACTTTTCATGAATAGTACTTCAAGACAAGCATCAATAAGTCTTGCATAAGAGTTAACTCATAAAGCAATAATTCAAAGTAAAGGCACTGAAGCAACACAAAGGAAGATTAAGTTTCAGCGGTTGCTTTCAACTTATAACATGTATATCTCATGGATAGTTGTCAATGTAAAGTAATATAACAAATGCAATATGCAAGTATGTAGGAATCAATGCACAGTTCACACAAGTGTTTGCTTCTTGAGGTGGAGAGAAATAGGTGAACTGACTCAACATAAAGATAAAAGAAAGGTCCTTCAAAGAGGAAAGCATCGATTGCTATATTTGTGCTAGAGCTTTGATTTTGAAAACAAGAAACAATTTTGTCAACGGTAGTAATAAAGCATATGTGTTATGTAAATTATATCTTACAAGTTGCAAGCCTCATGCATAGTATACTAATAGTGCCCGCACCTTGTCCTAATTAGCTCAGATTACCTGGATTATCATCGCAATGCACATGTTTTAACCAAGTGTCACAAAGGGGTACCTCTATGCCGCCTGTACAAAGGTCTAAGGAGAAAGCTCGCATCGGATTTCTCGCTATTGATTATTCTCCACTTAGACATCCATACCGAGACAACATAGACAACAGATAATGGACTCCTCTTTAATGCATAAGCATATAGCAACAATTAATTTTCTCATATGAGATTGATGATTTTTGTCCAAAACTGAAATTTCCACCATGGATCATGGCTTTAGTTAGCGGCCCAATGTTCTTCTCTAACAGTATGCAATGCTCTAACCATTTTAGTGGTAGATCTCCCTTACTTCAGACAAGACGAACATGCATAGCAACTCACATGATATTCAACAAAGAGTAGTTGATGGCGTCCCCAGGAACATGGTTATCGCACAACAAGCAACTTAATAAGAGATAAAGTGCATAAGTACATATTCAATACCACAATAGTTTTTAGGCTATTTGTCCCATGAGCTATATATTGTAAAGGTAGAGGATAGAAATTTTAAAGGTAGCACTCAAGCAATTTACTTTGGAATGGCGGAGAAATACCATGTAGTAGGTAGGTATGGTGGACACAAATGGCATAGTGGTTGGCTCAAGGATTTTGGATGCATGAGAAGTATTCCCTCTCGATATAAGCTTTTAGGCTAGCAAGGCTATTTGAAACAAACACAAGGATGAAGCAGTGCAGCAAAACTCACATAAAAGACATATTGTAAACATTATAAGACTCTACACCGTCTTCCTTGTTGTTCAAATTCAATACTAGAAATTATCTAGACCTTAGAGAGACCAATTATGCAAACCAAATTTTAGCAAGCTCTATGTATTGCTTCATTAATGGGTGCAAAGTATATGATGCAAGAGCGTAAACATGAGCACAACAATTGCCAAGTATCACATTATCCAAGACATTATAGCAATTACTACATGTATCATTTTCCAATTCCAACCATATAACAATTTAATGAATAAGAAACTTTCGCCATGAATATTATGAGTAAAGCCTAAGGACATACTTGTCCATATGCAACAGCGGAGCGTGTCTCTCTCCCACACAATGAATGCTAGGATCCATTTTATTCAAACAAAACAAAAACAAAAACAAACCGACGCTCCAAGCAAAGTACATAAGATGTGATGGAATAAAAATATAGTTTCACTAGAGGAACCTGATAATGTTGTCGATGAAGAAGGGGATGCCTTGGGCATCCCCAAGCTTAGACGCTTGAGTCTTCTTGATATATGCAGGGGTGAACCACCGGAGCATCCCCAAGCTTAGAGCTTTCACTCTCCTTGATCATGTTGTATCATCTCCCTCTCTTGATCCTTGAAAACTTCCTCCACACCAAACTCAAAACAACTCATTAGAGGGTTAGTGCACAATTAAAATTTACATGTTCAGAGGTGACATAATCATTCTTAACACTTCTGGACATTGCACAAAGCTACTGAAAGTCAATGGAATCGAAAAATCCATCAAGCATAGCAAAACAGGCAATGCAAAATAAAAGGCAGAATCTATCAAAACAGAACAGTTCGTAAAGACGAATTTCTAACAGGCACCAGACTTGCTCAAATGAAAATGCTCAAATTGAATGAAAGTTGTGTACATATCTGAGGATCACTCACGTAAATTGGCATAATTTTATGAGTTACCTACAGAGAATTTGGCCCAGATTCGTGACAGCAAAGAAATCTGTTTCTGCGCAGTAATCCAAATCTAGTATGAACCTTACTATCAACGACTTTACTTGGCACAATAATGCACAAAACTAAGATAAGGAGAGGTTGCTACAGTAGTAACAACTTCCAAGACTCAAATATAAAATAAAAGTACTGTAGTAAAAACATGGGTTGTCTCCCATAAGCGCTTTTCTTTAACGCCTTTCAGCTAGGCGCAGAAAGTGTGTATCAAGTGTTATCGAAAGATGATGCGTTGACATTCTTACCAGGGGCGTTGCTCTTACCCTTCTTACTCTTATTCCTACTCTTTGGTCTAGGGAATATATGACCGCATCCGGGTGTAGAGGTAAAATTTAGAGTGCCTTTCCCCACATCTATGATTGCTCCCATGAGTTTCAGCAGGGATCTTCCAAGCGTGATTTGTCCTGTCCCTACACATTCAATAACGAGATAATCAGTGGATACCGTCCTTCCAAGAAAGGTTGTGAAAACACCTTCAGCTATACCCTTAGGGATTATAACAGAGTTATCAGTAAGAGTTATTCCTTCTCCCCCTTCAGTAAGTTCCCAAAGTGTCAAAGATTCATAAATACTTTTAGGCATAAGGCAAAACTCAGACATAATATCACAACGAGCGGGAAAAGTTTCACCACCAATAGCAACTTTAACGGTAGGCACCCACATTGAAGGTTCGAAGCTTAATGGAACATAATCATAGTATTCGCGAATTTGGTTGTACACTTCTTTTAAACATGATATATTTGTTTCGAGAGTGTTTAATCTATTATGAATGCTAGCATGAGATGGATCAAAATTATTATCGGAGCTAGATAATGTAATCAATTTTCTTATGGCATTAAAAGCTTGATCCCCATCACAATGAAGGAAATCTCCTCCCACTACAGCATCTAAGGCATATCTATAGCGAAGAATAAGCCAAAAGTAAAAGTTACTAAGAAGCAAACTTAGGGTCATTTTAGGTTCAGTTTTACTATAAGAATCAAAAATTCTAGACCAAGCTTCTTTAAAATTCTCTTCACCACCTTGTTTAAAAGTGAAGATTGATTCCTCAGGTGACAGAGTAACAACTACAGGACTAGTCATGATAATAAAAATAAGGTAAATGCAAGTAACTAATTTTTTTGTGTTTTTGATATAGAGTGCAAACAAGACGGTAAATAAAGTAAAGCTAGGAACTAATTTTTTTTGTATTTTTGATTTAATGCAGCAAACAAAGTACTAAATAAAATAAAGCAAGACAAAAACAAAGTAAAGAGATTGGGATGTGGAGACTCCCCTTGCAGCGTGTCTTGATCTCCCCGGCAACGGCGCCAGAGAAAGAGCTTGATACGCGTACAACACGCGTCCGTTGGGAACCCCAAGAGGAAGGTGTGATGCGTACAACGGCAAGTTTTCCCTCAGTAAGAAACCAAGGTTTATCGAACTAGTAGGAGCCAAGAAGCACGTTGAAGGTTGATGGCGGCGAGATGTAGTGCGACGCAACACCAGGGATTCCGGCGCCAACGTGGAACCTGCACAACACAACCAAAGTACTTTGCCCCAACGAAACGGTGAGGTTGTCAATCTCACCGGCTTGCTGTAACAAAGGATTAGATGTATAGTGTGGATGATGATTGTTTGCAGAGAACAGTAGAACAAGTATTGCAGTAGATTGTATCGATGTAAAGGAATGGACCGGGGTCCACAGTTCACTAGAGGTGTCTCTCCCATAAGATAAATAGCATGTTGGGTGAACAAATTACAGTTGGGCAATTGACAAATAGAGAGGGCATGACAATGCACATACATGATATGATGAGTATTGTGAGATTTAATTGGGCATTACGACAAAGTACATAGACCGCTATCCAGCATGCATCTATGCCTAAAAAGTCCACCTTCAGGTTATCATCCGAACCCCTTCCAGTATTAAGCTGCAAACAACAGACAATTGCATTAAGTATGGTGCGTAATGTAATCAATAACTACATCCTCGGACATAGCATCAATGTTTTATCCCTAGTGGCAACAGCACATCCATAACCTTAGGGGTTTCTTCACTCCCCAGATTCACGGAGACATGAACCCACTATCGAGCATAAATACTCCCTCTTGGAGTTACAAGCATCAACTTGGCCAAAGCATCTACTAGTAACGGAGAGCATGCAAGATCATAAACAACACATAGATTGATAATCAACATAACATAGTATTCTCTATCCATCGGATCCCAACAAACACAACATATAGCATTACAGATAGATGATCTTGATCATGTTAGGCAGCTCACAAGATCCGACAATGAAGCATAATGAGGAGAAGACAACCATCTAGCTACTGCTATGGACCCATAGTCCAGGGGTGAACTACTCACTCATCACTCCGGAGGCGACCATGGCGGTGTAGAGTCCTCCGGGAGATGAATCCCCTCTCCGGCGGGGTGCCGGAGGCGATCTCCTGAATCCCCCGAGATGGGATTGGCGGCGGCGGCGTCTCTGGAAGGTTTTCCGTATCGTGGCTCTCGGTACTGGGGGTTTCGCGACGAAGGCTATATGTAGGCGGAAGGGCGAGTCGGGAGAGTCACGAGGGGCCCACACGCTAGGGCCGCGCGGCCGGCTCTCCGGGCCGCGCCGCCCTAGTGTGGCGCCGCCTCGTGGCCCCACTTCGTCTTCTCTTCGGTCTTCCGGAAGTTTCGTGGCAAAATAGGCCCACGGGCGTTGATTTCGTCCAATTCCGAGAATATTTCCTTACTAGGATTTACGAAACCAAAAATAGCGAGAAAACGACAAGCTGGCTCTTCGGCATCTCGTTAATAGGTTAGTGCCGGAAAATGCATAAATATGACATAAAGTATGCATAAAACATGTAGATATCATCAATAATGTGGTATGGAACATAAGAAATTATCGATACGTCGGAGACGTATCAAGGACGCCATCATGTGCTTCCGTATTTTGGGCACGTCTGTTCTCAGGCGAGTCCCCCACAAACGTTCGCCCTAATCGGTTTGTTTTTATTTTCTCAATTTGCAGTCCTTATACAAGAAATATCTAATCTTTGAATACACACATAAATCCAAATTTATACAATAGGATTTGTGAATGGAAATGAAACATACAACAAATCCAATAATTTGAATTTCAACTTGATCAAGACGCCGACATACTTCTTGACTGTCCTTTGATGCTCCATAGATGCTCTATGGGATCATTTTGCAGTTACTCTTTAGCATTCAGATCACGGATTTCTTCATGTATGGTGAGAAAAGCAGCAAAATCTGCGTACACATGATGATCAACAACCCAAGAGGACCCTGACACTTATAAGGATATGGATGGACATTTGCTGGAGTCCTGCACTCACTCCCGATGATCATGTTGTGCATGATCACACATGCATTTGTCACATCCCACTTTTGATCTTGAGACAGGGTAAGAGCAGGGCACCGAACAGTAGAAATCGAGCTTGGAGCACATCAAATACCCCTTCGACATCATCTGTGTAACTCTCCTGGAGAGAAGCAAAGTGAGACTTCATCTCACCTAGAGGCTTGAAGATTATCTTGACAATTGTCGCCCATCTAGGGTAGATACCATCAGGTAGGTAATACTCGTTGGTGTCTGCGTGACCATGGATCCCATAGTTGCATGGTGGAGCTTGACCTCCAAGTAGTTTCACAAACACCAGAGCGCGCTGCACCAAGTTGATATCATTGAGCGATCCCGCTATGCCAGATCGACATGTCTTGATCTGCCACGGGTTCAAACACCACAATGCAGTATATGCGATGCCTTTTGTACAAATCTTGCCAACTAAACAGTTAGTTCTTCGATGACCGGTGCATGCAATGGATGCTTTCAAGCATCCGAGGAAATCCTCTCGTTGCATTTCGTGCCATGATCCTAGTAGCTTCTGCTTTAGCTGGCCCTCTCAAATAATCTTTCCCATAATTTCCCACAATTTCTCTAAGGATAGGATGGCAATGGGTACCCATGACTCGTGTACCCGTCAAGTAAACCCCATTAGGAGTAAGGGTATGGGACAAAAAAAAAATACTCATGGATACGTAAATAGGAAAATATCATATCTTTCTGGTAGAGCGGGTAACCCATACCCGCCCAAAATTTGACAAGTATGTCGCCGTATAATATTCTAACGTACTTAATTTTCATTCTGATCACACATTAGGCCTAATCTCACGCTTCCCGGTCCCACAACGGGTGAAACGTCAGTGAGGATAAGACCCATATTTAGGACCGCTTTACTTATTACTATCATGTGACTGCACGGTGTATATGTACTATACCCTTTGCGTGATCACATTCAATGTGTTGTTGTTTATGTGAAGGTGTTACAATGTATGAGAATGTGGTGGCGTCTATAATATGCTCTTGTTCTAGTTAGGCGTCAATGTTTATAATGTGTTACTTTTATAAATTATTATGGTTACATATTGTTATTTATAATTTTTTTTTGGTCAATTTGTTGCGTTGTAAGCGTGGCTATTTATGACTTTCTTTGGTCAATGTTTGTCTGCGTGCGTTAAGAATTCGGTTATGCAGGTCCAAGGGGTGTCGTGAAGTGGATATTTTTTCCATGAGAGCAGCAAAGCCGGAGGTAGACGCGGTGCAGGAGAAGGAGGGCATGGACCATGCCATGCCATGCCATGCGTGTTGTCCATGCATGTCCACGGGAGGGGGGAGAGGGGAGAGGAGAGGCGCGGGCCGGGGCTACGTATGGCTTGACGACGGCCCTGTCTCGGGGACAGGCAGCAGCACGCATTCATTCGCCCTCCCGCTCCCGGACGGGCGCGCATAATTATCCACTGTTGGGTTGCCCTCCACCTCGAACTCCGCTCCCCGGCGTCACCATCCGCTCTCCGGCGCCGAACGGCACACACCGCGCTGCTCCACCAGGTGGAGCCGTTGCCCGCAGCGACGCCTTCCTAGCGGGTGCCTCCGCTGTACGGTATTCGGGTGGCCGCAGCCGCCGCGGGATAGCAAGCGACGACGCCGACGAGCCCGGCGCGTCGGGCGGCGCTGGCGACCCGTGCTACTGACGACAGGGACCAGTCCGGCGCGGGGCCGCGCTATCGGTGGGGGAGAATGGGCGCCTGGGCGCTGGTTGTACTACACTAGTGGGGGACACGCGGCGGTGCTGCGCGCGTGGGGCTCTCTCTCGATCTCTCGCGCGGTGTTGCGAGTACTGGACTACTGGCTAGATTTTTGCAGCCAAGCATGCAGCTCGGCACTGCGCTGCGCGGCGCAGCACTGCACACCCACGACCCGCCGCGAGTACTGGGACTACTGGCTAGCTTCCGCACGCTTCGCGCCCACGCTGTCTCGTTCCCACCCGACAGACATCGCCATATCGGCCTCACCTCTCCAAAATAAACCGCCACATTCAAACGCGTCCAAAACTCTAGTGGTCTGGTTAAACTAGTTACAGTAGTAAGTATCATGTATATTTATTATTTTTTAAATCTCAATAGTGGGTATTATCATAAAGTAGTATCATAATCATGCTATATTTATTTTTTTTAAATCTCAATTCAAATTTATATACGGAGTACAAGATTTATTTAGCATTAATTTTTCTCGTTGTTTACGCTATGATACGGTAAAATCTACTTATGCTACCGTATCTTAATCCAACTAGCTAAGCACCGAGCTGATGTGGGGGCTTAGTTAATGAAGAGAGAGAGCCCAATCGTATCTTCGTGAGGATACGACTCTTGTCACTCCAATCGGAGAAAATTAACTCTAGAACGTTCCCGTGCGGCTCCATCGATCCATTCTCTCCTGAAAAAGTCCTGCCCGGCTCCTCCTTTCCCGGCCGCCTGCTGCTCACTACCAACCGCCTCAACGTTGCTCGCCGGCCGCCGGAGAGCTCAGTAGCGACGGCAAAGTCTCGGCGACGTTGCTCGCTATGCATGAACTGTGGCTGCGGGAGCCCCAACAGATAAATCAACAGTTGCACTTGCAGATCACGAGCTGTACAATGGTCAAGTTATAGTTGTTAAATCTGTACTACTATTTCTTTGCTTTTCGAAGAGTTGTGCTCTTTGACCAGTCTTGTTGCTCTCTAGATAAATAATATTGCAGGCACTAAGCTGACCGTAAACAATATTTGTGCAAATGAAATACTGCTGTTTTATCACAAATAGGCCACAGAGAAGCTGCTAGGATTGATCTCAGAAGATATTAAATAGAACCAATTTTGGATACCAAACTAAGATACGATGCACTGGTATGGTCGTATCTAAAAGTTTAATTAAGGCTTAAGATACAACCTTAATCACCTCTCTTCTCCTTAATTAGCTGCCACATCAGCATTTTTATGGGACCAACTTGCATAATACTAGTTACTAGTTGAATGCCCGTGCTCTGCTACGGTTTTACGCTATTTATTATTCCTCTTAGTATAATCTATAGTCATCTCAGATCACCAGTATTGCTATTGTACAACGTAGTCTTCCTACTGAAGCAAATTGTCGCTTGCCAGTGTGTACCGATGTTGTCACCAATTTTGGCATACCTCCCTAGTCGTATCCCTAGCCCATAAGTTCGGAGTGGCCAAGAGATAACATAAAGATACATCGAACAACATCGAGAAAAATATTCATCATGCGTGATTTCTCTACCATCATAATCTTCTAACTCTCCTTCCCACACACACACCCCTCGGCCAACAACGTCCCTTCTAAACGAAGATAAAATGTGACAACAATAGAAAAGAGGCCTTTCCCTCAGCTATTTTTTAGGTTAAACCGTTAAAGGCAGTAGTATCTTAGAATAGATTGAACTTGGAGCGATCAAGAAAAAGAATGCTCACTAATTTGGTTTCAAAACACGCGTTAGGTATTGTAATGTTGAATGTTTCCTTTAAACAAAGATATTACAGTATAAGTAACCCATGTGGTCAACAGATATTCTCCTGATGTATCGACGAAAAAGATGTCTTGTTTGATTGCTAGATCATTTTTTATGACATTACAGATAAAGATAGTTCTTCAGCAGACGAGATTGATCATTTCTACTTGGGTCATGAAAATGAACATCTCTTTTCAGCTTTAAATCAGCAATTATATATTATTTTTTTATAGGAGAAGCATTTCTACACTACATATCAAATATAGGAAAGACATAATTACTTCCGAGTCAATTTGGACAGCTCATAGCACAATATTGCAAGAAAAATACAACAAGCAGAGAACGCCGGAACCACCTCCTCAAACGTCAAGTAGCGAAGTCAGAGAATGACTTTGCTTCTTTAAACTGGTGATTCTCCTCCAAAAAAATTAAAAAGAAAAGAAAATTCCAGATTCTGCTCGTGGTGGATGCCTGATTGCGCTGCTCAACCTCGAGGTGGCCGTTCATGAGCAGCGATCCTGTCTCCTCAGCCTCAGCCTGGGCAGCAGTTGGTGTGCACTGCAACAACAGCTCAACCTGCTCGACATCCTGACTCCTGAGCCTGCGTCGGCGGCATCTCCTCACGCTCACCACGTTCCTCAACATGTGCGGCCGGCAGCAGCACCGGCCCAAGAGGCACGTCCTGCCCCACAGCGACACCCAGAGCACCATCCGCGACCGCAGCAAGACAGGCTGATGACGATGCCTGCGACCCGACGGCGACCCTGGTCTTTGGAGCGGCTGTCGTCGTGGCCACAGTTCTTGTAGCCCCACGAAAGGCTCCGGGGCAGTTTGTCACGCCAGCCCCGAGACGAGTCACGGCCACGGCGTGCTCCATCGTCCCTGTCGTCGGTGTCCCGCCTTCTCGCAGCCACGTTGGTCGTTGTCGCACTGGACGCGCTCCGCCACATCCCTCATGGTGCGCTCGCCATCGTCACCGCCTAGTCGACAAAGGTGTCGCGGCGGCGCGGGCGGTTCACAGTCGTCGACTGCGGCGTGGACTCCGGAAAACGGCGAGTCGACGGAGGCTTGGACGAATTAGCCGAGTCATGTGCGAATCAACGCCGACGACTCAACGGGCACGGGCGCCGGCGCTCGTGGGGAGAGGCAGCATCTGGAGTTTTCTTTTTTTTTTTTTTTTTTGCAGGAGAATTGCCAGTTTGAAGAAACAAAGTCACTCTGACTTCGCTCCTTGAGGTTAGAGGAGCCGGTTCCTTCCACGATGTGTGTCGTCCGACTTCAAGGTTGGTACCACGTACTGCCCCGAGGAGTGAGTCCGCCATGGATTGTTGGTCGTCGCAAGCTTTTTGTTTTCCTCGACGAGAGATCACATGTAAATAATTTGTCAAAGCCTTTATTTACTCTCAGGTTCTTATATTGGGAGATGTGTTGTTCGGCTGATAAATATTGTGATTGATTTCCATGTATATAACCAATTCTGGATTTCTGGTGCTTGATGTTTGCCTATGTGCTTTCCATGTTTTACTAATGGCGACCTCCTAATTTATTGTAGCGATTTTCTGATCGTGGTCATCCATAATTTAGGCGATCCCGTGATTAATTTCCCGTGTTTACTTCCTTAATTGGCACATGTTCAATCGTGCGGTGTTGATTGTTATTTGTGGGTGATTAGACGGCTCAGATGTCTCCAATCTTTGACATCAAACATGTTTGACAACGTACCAACTCGAATATAATAGTAAAGATGATACTAGTACTATGATTAGCCTTAGGGCATCTCCAACGGGAGGACATAAATCGGACATAGCGGCCGTTCGTGTTTGTTTGTATCGTCTGGCTGGCGAGAAAAATTGTTGTTCTTTACTGGGCGCCCATTTCCATCAGAGGTATCTCTAGCGGGCCAACGCATAAATATTTTTACCTATTTTTTCTCTTTTTATTTAATCATAGATACAAACATTAAACAAACTACTACATAGTTTGGAACATGGTTTCAAAAATATAAAATAAGAAAACCTAACTAGTGCTGCCAGGAAAGAAACACTCACACAGTCGTCTAAACTAGAAAATCCAGCTAGGTTCTCCTATGTTATTAGATGTGCAGGAAGAACATCCGAAAACCTACACTAGTGTCTTTAATTGGTCGGTGACCATTCTCGCTGCAAAGAAAGAACACTCGAACAACATTAGCTGTTAGTGTCCTCGCAGGACTCGTCCGTATGGTAGTGTCTGCGGTAGGATGTCTTGTCGAACATCTTGACGATCATCTCGTCGTCACCTTTGTAGAGGAAGGTGAGCAGGCAGCTGGCCTCAAGGTTGTGGGCGCGGGCAAACTTGTCCCATCCGGTGTGCAGATACATTTGCACTGCCCGTCGAAAAAAATCTCGACATGCCACGGGCAGAACCCACATCTGACCTCCCGCAGCTGCAACTCGGTCGGCTCGGCTCCATCGACAAACTCGGTGAACTTGTCCGGCAGCCGCTTGATGCCGAGTGGGTCCTCGTTGATGCGGAGGATGAACTCAAAGCACCTCACCTCCTCCGAAGACGACGATGACACACGCAGGCGATGGCGAGCAGCGGGGTGCTGCTGCTCCAACATGGCGGCCCCACCGGGGAGACCGCGCCCGCGGACTAGACCCCCTCGCCGGCCACCTGAACCAGCCATGGATCCCCTCGCGGGCTTGTGGAGAGTGGCGCTACGATGGAGGTTATGTGGCAGCTAGGGTTTGTGTGGAGGTGATGAGATGAGGCAGACGAGTGCGCGCCCCTCTTTAGATGCACCGGAGGCACAGCCGAGGGGCGCAACACACGTGGCATCGTCATTAACTTCGCTTGCAGAGGTGGGCAACGGCCGCTCAGCAGGCAATGCATCGCCATTAACATGGCGTAGATTGCCGAAGCGATGGCTCGTCGCCAGTATTGACGCTGAGAAGACACATCGAGCCATGGTCGCTACCAGGCGGGCCCGATGAAACGTCCGCCCAGACGGGAGCTGCCATGCGCCGCGACTGCTTAGTGTCCGTGGAGACGCATCCGAGGCGCATATTTGGGTCATGTTTGCATCTCCACGGACAACGCGATCACTATGTGTCAGGCCGCTGGGCCTGATTCCAGACGCATTTTTCGACCACGCGATCGCAAACGGTCGCTCCATGTCTGTTTGTGTCGCCCTGTTGAAGATGGTCTTATATCAAAATTCACATTGGTCTGGCTCGAGCTCCGCCACAGCCATGATGCAACAAAGTAGAGCCATCCCATGGACGGTCATATGATATCTAAGTAATATTAATAAATGTTCGGAAAGTGTCTTTGACACATGGGAAAATTTTAAAATCTCACATTTCTAAGTCTCAAAAAATTATGACGTTAAATATATAGATAGATATGTACAGGTGGGGTGTATGCAAAAAAGTCCCGTTAAAAAATACTTTATATTTTGAACAATATAAAAAAGACAAATTTCTGACAGTTAATGGAAGTAAATTAGTATTACAATAGTTATCCTTTTGTCAGAAATTTGTTTTTTTGTAATTTTTAAAATTTAAAGTATTTTTTACCGGGACTTTTTTGCATGCACTTCTCATGAACATATCTATCTACATATTTAACGCCACAATTTTTGAAAACATAAAAAGGTTAAATTTTAAAATTTTCAAAAAACTGAAAGTGGAGGGAGCACTGGCACCCCATATGCACCAAATTCCTATCGATAAATGCTTCACTATTTATCTTTTTGTTCAAGAATGTAGATTACATCATAATGAAGCACAGGAGGCCACCGGAGAAGAAAGAAGAGGAGCGACAGAAGACTCTCGGCTACTGTAGCATCCGAGAGCGGGGAGAATGAGCCTCTCCCGTTTTGTTTTGTTGGTCCTGTGTATGTTGGTCCACACTCCATAGACGGGCAGGCAGGCAGCACCATTTTCGAACGCATCTTCGCGCTTGCTCTCGCGTTGAAACTTCAAAGTTTCTCCATCCGTGCTACCGGAATCCAAGCGTAAACGAGGAAAGACGGGCGTACCTGGCCTGCCTCTCCTTCGTACGCGATACGTACAGTACAGATCAGGCCGTGGTAAATGCGATGGCGGATCGATGATGCATCGACGTCCGACGCGCGCGAAATGACGCCCTCGCGTACCGAGAGTCCACTGCTGTCGCGCTATTTATGGCCGCGTGACGTGAAATGACCTCCAAGAGAAAACGTCACGTAGGCATCTACAATATTTCTTTTTGGTGAAATCAAAACGAAAGTAAATTACGAATCCGAGGAAATTGCGGTTTGCATCCACACTTCACTCAAACCTTTTGGTTCTACTACGATTTTTTTTATACGATCCCGCATATCAGCGCTTCAAATTTATGCACAAAATTTGCAAAAAACTTCAAACTTGTAGAAAAGTAATTATACATTAAAAACATGATTTTTGTGTGGGTACGGTACAAGTTGTAATAGATCCATCTTATGCCTAGTTTGGTACTAGAAGTTTTATGGGGATTATTAGCGATAATTTTCTAGGGGATTGGCTGAAACCCTTACCTTTACCATATCTCCTTGAACCCCCGCAAAAGCCCAATTCCTAATCCCTTAGGTAGAGGTAGAGTATTGAACATTTGAGAAAAATAAACTAAAATTTAGGAAAAAGTGAGGATAAGCAGCAATTAAACTAGCCCAAAAATCTAGTACCAACCATGCTTTTAGAAATAAGTGAGGATATATTTGCGGTTTTGCAAAATTATCCTACTAATTCCCACAAATACTCTAATACCAAACAAGGCCATATATGAAACATCACCGTTTACTCGAAATCGGCTTAATATTTATTTTCACAAAACAAATAATCATGTCAGGCTAAACAAATCATACAAAAGAATTTGTCTTTCCAAAATCTATGAAATTTCTAGGTTGTAAGGAACCGATTTCTGCTCCAACATAACCAAAATCAATACAACAAATTGTAGCTAAACTTGACCTAGGATAATGTACCATGTTTTCACCGACATTGATACCTGAAAACAACGAGGACTAACTAAGCTAAGTATTTATTAATGAAGAATTAGTGAAATATGCAGCATATTAGGAGTAGAGTGGTGGAAGCTGTAAAAAAAAGTTTGTAGGAGTGGTAACCTTGCAAAAGTTGGAGGTGCAGCTGCTGGAAACTACATTTTTCTCGATGAATTCCAGTGTGTACTTAGACAACACTGGAGGATCAATTCCTCGTGAACTAAGAAAAAAGTACGACGAAAATCATATGCAAAATTACAAGATTATTGAATACAAGAATGTATAGAAATCCTCAGCTGGATAGGCGCAATTATACATAATGATGCACCAATAATACCAAAAAGATAGTGTTGAAAAAAGGTTGGAGTAGTTGTTGTAATTTATAGCAATCCAAATGTGCCACACTAGTCACTAGACCTGTTGAAAAAACTGGGGCCTGGGACAATAATGAAGCTATTTATAGCAATCCAAATGAAACCAAGGAAAGAAAATTAAAACCATACAAATATATTATGAAATCCTACTATTCCTAGAGGCCTAATTCTAATATCATATTATCCTAACCAATAGTGCCGCACTATACCTGTATAAGCCATGTTGTTGCTAATATTTTTATTCTCATATTTTTGATTTTGCCAAATATATGTGGCATGGTGAAGACTAGGACAAATTTTTAGTACTCATGCCACTATACACCATGTTCAAGCATCAGTTTTGTGTAGATTACAGCACCAGTAGCCAACCTGGCACTTTGTTATCACGAGTATTTTCTTTGTAAAAGTAGATCATTCCCAAATTAATTTGGTAAGAGCAAAAGATCCCATATGTGGTTAGGTTCTGGACTGGAATTCATCGAGAAAAATGTAGTTTGATGAGCCCAAGTAAGATTTTTCTCGATGAAGCATCTGGACTGGAATTCATGAATGTATGACCTTGAGCTTGATCTTCATGTCCTAAGCTGCTTAAAATATGTTATAAAAACGACAAGCAAATAATGAAGAACGATAAAGGAACACACGCAGGGGACACAAGATTTAACGTGGAAAACCCCTTCCAACACAGAAGGGGAAAAAACCACGGGCGCCAGCCAGCAAAACTTCACTATATCGGGAGGTGTTTACAAACGTCGTGGGTTATCTTATAATCTGATAAACCCTAGCCGGCGGCTTACAAGATGTATATATAGGCGGTGCCAACAATCCGTACCGTACCGCGGGGGGCCGGCGACGGGCCTCGCTCCGCTCGTCAGAAGTTAGCCTCCCTTTAGTATATGAATTTGAATCACAATACAACAAACTCCACCTTGAGACAAATTCCATCTTGTAGCATGAACTTCAACAATCTCCTGAACAACAAAGGAAAAACACTTGTCGGCGCCAACGACCACTTAGGCTAAACAATTATACCAACCAAGCTCGAGCAAAGCTCAAACTTGGAAACGAGGAGCTGGCTTTGTCATCATATCAGCGGGATTATCATGAGTACTTATCTTGCATACCTTCGGTTTACCTTGAGCAACAATGTCGCGAATATAATGGTACTTGAGATCAATGTGCTTTGTCCTCTCATGGAACATTTGATCTTTAGTAAGGTATATTGCACTTTGGTATCGAGAAAACAAGTTAATGCAAGAATCATCTCCACAAAGCTCGGCATACAAACCTTTCAACCAAACGAGACTCTTTGCCGGCTTCATTAATTGCTATATATTACGCTTCGGTCGTAGATTGGGCAACAACAGATTGTAACGTTGCCTTCCAACTCACGACACATCCACCAACGGTGAACACATAACCTTAGAGGGATCTTCTCTTATCCAAATCGGCGACAAAATCTGAATCCACATAGCCAACGAGTCCCTCACCGGTCTTGCCAAACTTCAAGCAAGCTTTGGATGTGCCACGAAGGTACTGAAAATCCACGAACGAGCTTTCCAATGTTCTTTACCAGGATCGGCAAGGTATCGACGACCAAACTCATAGCATAAGATAAATCGGGACGAGAACAAACCATGGCATACATCAAGGAACCAACGAGCACTAGAATATGGAACTCGAGACATGTACTCAATATCTTCATCGAGTACTAGGACATTGCAATGCTGACAATTTGAAGTGAGAAGCAATTGGTGTACTAACGGACTTTGCATCATGCATATTAAAACGATGAAGAACCTTCGAATGTAATTTTGCTTGACTAAGAAATAACACACTAGATCTTCTGTCTCTTGTAATTTCCATACCTAGTATTTTCTTAGTAGCACCAAGATCCTTCATCTCAAACTCACTACTTAACTGTGACTTTAAAGTAGTGATCTCTTTCTTGCTCTTGGCAGCAATCAACATATCATCAACATATAACAGCAAGTATATTGGTGAACCATTAACAAACTTGATATAAACACAACTATCATACTTAGAACTCTTAAACTCATGTGCAAGCATAAATGAATCAAACCTTTTGAACCACTGTCTTGGAGACTGTTTCAAACCATAAAGGGACCTCTTCAACTTGCAAACAAGATCCTCCTTACCAGGTGAAAGGACACGGATATCGCCTAGAGGGGGGGGTGAATAGGCGATTTAAAACTTTTACGAGATGAGCTTAACAAATGCGGAATAAAACTAACGTTTACTTTGTCAAGCCCAAAGCCTATATACTATGGTTCACCTATGTGCACCAACAACTTATTCTAAGCAATGGTTCCTCTATGTGCACCAACAACTTATGCTAAGCAATACAAGCAAGTATGTGATAGCAAGATATAAATAACTTCAAGCACGATGGCTATCACAAGGTAAAGTGCATAAGTAAAGAGCTCGGGTATAGAGATAACCAAGGCACGCGGGAGACGATGATTTATCCCGAAGTTCACACTCTTGTGAGTGCTAATCTCCGGTGGAGAGGTGCGGTGGCTTAGTGCTCCCGAACGCCACAAGAGGCTCACCTTGAGGTGTGGTTGCTCGATGCACACCAACGCCACAAAGGCCTCACCCCAAGATGCGGTACTCACACCACACACCGAACGCCACGAAGGCGCCTCACCTAAATCTCCGGTGACCCTCGCCACAAAGGCCTAGGTCACGGTTCCACTAAGGGAATTCCTTCGAGGCGGAAACCGGGTCTTACACAAAGCTTGGGGCACGCATCCACAACTTAATTGGAGGCTCCCAAGAAATCTCCACAAAGGCCTCAAATCCGTCTAGGGTTCCAAGAACCCAAGAGTAACAACTTTCTTGCTTTCACTTCCACGAATCACCGTGGAGAACTCAAACCGATGCACCAAATGCAATGGCAAGAACACCACAAAGATGCTCAAGTCCTTCTCTCTCAAATTCCAACAAAGCTACAAAAGCTATTGGGGGAATAAGAGAGGAAGAACAAATAGGAGGAGGAACACCAAATTTCTCCAAGATCTAGATCTAGTGGATTCCCCTCACAAAGAGAGGATTTGATTGGTGAAGGTGTAGATCTAGATCTCCTCTATCTATCTCTCAAATAGATGCAAGATTCATGGGAGGGAGAGGGAGATAGCAAGCTCAAAGAAGGTCAACAATGGAGGCAAAAACGAGCTCAAACGGATGGGGAACTTTGGGAAGAAGACCCCCTTAAATAGGGCAAGAGAAATCTGCCCGTTATGCACAAAACTCGTCAAAACCGGAACTTCCGGTCATTTGGGGCGGAACTTCCGCCCCCCGGAAGTACCGGCCAACTTCCGGGTGAAGTCGGGCGTCCCGGAATGCTTACGGTATACTTTCTGCGTGCGGATTCGTCATTTCCGGAAGTTCACCGGAAGTAGGGCGGAAGTTCCGGTCACCGGAACTTCCGGCCAACTTCCGGCCAAAAAACTGCTTCACGAAAACTTCAAGAACTTTTGCATCCGGACTCCGATTTTGATGATCTTGGGCTCGTTTCGAAGTAGTAAAAAGCTCTACAAGATCATGCAGGAAACCATCATAGTCCAGTAAGGTAGAATATAAATAAATGGATAAAGGTTTTACCTATCTATAAACAGCAAACCGGTAAAACCTCCAATATGGAAAATGCAACAACTTGAGTTAGGAAATTCGGATTTAGGTGAAACCAATTTTGTTGTAAAGAAGATGACAAGAGCTACCCCACAAAGAGTGAAAAGCTTAAGAACAAGTGGGGTAGGTTTTTCTATGTATTTTAGAGTGAAACCTCTCAATACGAGAAACCGAGAAAAACTCCAATATTGAAAACGCAACAAGTGATTCATGCGGACTCCGTTTTCGATGAACTAGAGCTTGCTATGGAAATAACCAAAAGCTCTAAATCACCACATGGATAAGATCCAAATAACAATCAAGAAATATGATGCAAGGATGCAAAGGTTTGAGCTCTCTCCGAACGATACGATCGAGTTACTCACTCGAGAGCCCTCTTGATAGTACGGCAACTAAACTATAAACCGGTCTCCAACTACACCATGAGACCTGTAAGAAAGAAACCCTATCAAGAGCAAACCTTAACCTTGCGCGTTCCTCTTGAGCTCGATGAAGACGATCTTGATCACAACAAGATGGAACGCCTTTCTTGATTGTGCTTGCTTGATGAAGTCTTGTGGATTGCTCCCCCATAATCCACCATGGGAGAGCTTCTTCTTCGGCACATCTTCACATATCCATGATCACCATATGGATGGCAAGCTTCAAGCAAATGATCTCTTAGAGATGGCTCATCTTGAACTTGCACTTCATTTCTTCATTCTTCATCATGTTGATGTCTTGAAGTTAACTTTGAGGGCTCACTTCATCTTCATCTTCAAGACATACTTGATACTTGATGTCCTTCATCAATTTCTTCTTAATGCAACCTTGAAGCCAACATATGGTTCAAGCATTGCCTATGGACAACTCCTACAAATATAACTCAATGAAAACATTAGTCCATAGGGATTGTCATTAATTACCAAAACCACACATGGGGGCTCCATGCACTTTCAATCTCCCCCATTTTTATAATTGATGACAATCTCTTTGAGAGGGTTTATATAAGGAATTTAAGTAACAAACAAGTTGAATACATAGAGCAAACTCCCCGATAATATATGCAAGAGCATACATTGACATTCAAAGCCTAGTGGAGTTTTCTCTAAATATTCAACTATGCAAAGCAACAAGATGCAATGCAATAAAGGCACATGCTTAAGCACAAAAGCAAAGACATAACCAAATTCCCTTAAACCCTCCAAACTTCTCCCCCATTGGCACCAATTGCCGAAATGGGTGAAAAAATTAGAAGGCCAACATAGTGAGAGTTCCTCCATACCATGTGCATTTCTCATAATTTGAGTGGAATCAAATGCACGTATCCAATGACGAATATTCGGAAGGAATCACACTATGGATAGGATCAAAGATTGCAAAAAGATAAGAAAGTCAAGAGGCCTCAACAAATGAAGCAAGCAACCAAATGAACCAAAAATAATATACCAAAAGAAAGATAGATATTATGATAAGGTCAAGAAGATTGATCTAAATAATATGAGGAAGCTCCCCAAGGTTTGTGCACAAAACTAGAAAATTTGCATTTGGAGTATAAAGTGCACAAACATGGAATCATCACTCCCATAATATCATTCAAAACAGAAGATACCAAGTGAATCAAACTCTAATGATCACCACAAAATAGTGCCTTAAATAAAATGAGGAAGCTCCCCAAGGTATATGCATAAATTAAAATGTTGTATTTGAATACAATATGCATAACATGGAATCCTTACTCCCTCATTGCCATTTAAAACACAAACATTTGCAATAGATCATAGATAGAAAATTAAGCTTAACACTTGCAACAAACAAATGGTTGAGCAACAAGTAAGAGGCACCATAATAAAAGGCTCAACCAAAAGGATATGTGAAAGGCATGATAAAGCATATTATAAGACTATTACAAGGATGAGCAAAAAGCATCATCATAGTCTTCAATGAATTATATTGCTTAGCACGACCAATCAACACACAACAAATAAATAAGATATCAAATGGAGATGTATCATCTCTTATGTGTATAAGTTTCTCTAAGTGGGTAATATCACAAAGATATTTATCCACAAAGAAACATGCACACACAAAATAGATACACAAGAAATATAGCATGATATCCAAGACGAAGCCATGCAATATACCAATAAGAATTTTTGCTTAATAGCATGGTCAAAGGCTCAATTTTATCTTATTGTACATTCATGAACTTCAACCACAAACATCCAAAATACATCACAAATATCAACAAGGGATAAAAGGTAGTTGGGATGCATTGAGAAAAGCAACAAGTATCACAAATGAAGATACCAAAAGAAATAAATCAATTTGCACTTTCATTGATATTGCACATGTGAGAGATTTGAGGAATTGATATGCAATAAAATTGCTAGATAGGCATAGTTGGGATGGATGAATCATGAGCATGATTTAATATACTTCCCAACAAATGCACTGTCAACACCCGGATTTTTAAGTCCAGATGCCTATTATGCCATTCCTCGCAATCCCAGGAATATTGTTTTTGCGAGACATAATAGATTGATATCACAACACATCATTCATTACATACCATAATCGTCTTACAATAGAGGGATCACATGATCCAGTCTTAATACAACATAATGGATCTAGAGATCCTATTACAAAACACATAGCGGAAGCGAAGTAGTAGCGGTTGTGGTCCATCTGTTCCACAGGCAACTGTTGACGTCAGGAGTGATCCTAGTTGTCGTAGACGTCCTGCTGTCCATCTTCTTCGTACTGCTGTTCCTCTTCATAGTCTGGCCATTTGAATAGCCAGGGACAAAGCCATGAGTACTTTTAAAGTACTCGCAAACTAATACTAAGGTAAGTATTATCAACTATGGAAGGGGATGCTAAGCTCTAGTTTCATTTGCATAAAGCCAGTTTTATTTCATAAGCACTTTAGTAAACCAAGACTTTTCATTTGCCTAACTTAACTCAAGTGGGAACATTAGTGTCATTCCCACAACTCAGTTGTGATTCAAAGCCAAAGTCACCTTTCAAACTCAAGTCACAAGTCACCATTCATATTTTTGGAAAAGTTCTGATGACGGAACAGTATGGCCTTTCCAACTCGTCCATGACCGCGGACGCGGCTATTCGAATAGGTTTAACTCTGCGAGAGGTTGTACACTTGTGCCACAACAATTGCAATAGCTCGTCGAGGGTAAGCGGCCCTGATTTATCGTACGCGATGCGCGAACTACCAATCCTAACCTTTCATTTACATACTCTAGTATAGGCACCTCTCCCCATGAGCTTGGCCTCCCGGTGAAGACACGCGGTCGGCACCGGGAGCTGCACGGAGGCTTGGGCCGGACATTCACCTCATTTCACGTCATTTCACATCACTTCACCGGTACGGAGGCAGCCTCGGCATAACCCCTATGACGCTTGTTCGGAGGGAACCCATACTAAAATACATAAGTTTCCAGCTAAGCCTTACCCAGATTCGGGTATTGTGGGGATACTTGTAAAATTGGAATGGTATCGCATCCGAACCCAACCATCGGTTTTGTAAAATTCACCAAGTCATTCACCAGTTATATTCACCTTCAAAATCTCTCAATAGAATGACTCATCATTCCAAGGTTTTCAAATTCATTTCAATTCACAAGTTCCCAAATAGAGTAGTCACTTTTAATATTGAGCACTAGCCACTAGTTAGGAGGGGTGCTAAGTATCTTGGAGCTTGCTAGGCTAAGTGTGATGCTCTTGTACTACTCTATAATTCAACCAAGTGAATCATAAATCAAAAAGTAACTTTGATAAATAAAATCAAGTAAAGCTTGTAAAGTAAAAACTTGGGATAGGTTCATAAAGTAAAATGTAATGGTGCCTTGCTCTTGTAGAGCTTTGCACTTGGCAAGAATATAAACTTGCAACCAAAATAGTTTGCATTAGTCTAGCTTGCATTGGTAATAGCTTGCCTTGGTTGGTGATGTGATCAAAGTTCTCTTGCTCTTCCTCTTGGTAGAAGACCTCTTCCTCTTGATAGTCCCGGTACTAGCGTCTATAAACGAATACGAGGATACAATCACCAAACAACACTTAAGTAGTCTTAATTAGCCTTATTGGCTCACACAGAGGATCTAGCATCACTACTTAACATTTATTCTCAAATTATGCTAGGGTTTCTTTATTTAACATTAGGAAAATAATTTCCTCTCATTGAAAGTTGAAATTAGGGTTTCTCTTTGGTTTGGAGAAATAATTTCCTCTCATTGAATCTTCTTAAGATTTAATCTTCTCAAATAACCAGGGGTGCTCCCATGTTGACCAAGGTCAACACTTCACACTTAGTATTTGAGAAAAGTGATTTAAATGAGATTCATCATCTCATGTGTTTTAAATAACCTTTGCAATTTAAATACTATTATGATTTAATTTCTACAAGTGAGCAAGTATGAGCCTAAGTAAATAAAGGTCAACACATTACTTCATATCACTTGAGAAAGGATTTAAATGAGGTGCTACACCTCATAGATTTAAATTCTAAAATTTGGATATAGTTTAAATGGGCTAGTATTGACTACATAGCCAATATTCTGCTTCTAGCCCACGATCATATACAGAACATATATCATATTTTTACATAATAAATTAGAGTTTGTTAAATGTGAATTATGAGAGGTGGAATCACCTCAAAATTCAAAAGAGTTGATTTTTAATAATTATTCTAAGTCAGAAAAGTCTATGTCTTGTTTATTTTGCTACTTTAATTCTACAATAGCTATTGGTTTGAAACCAGTGGCATTGGATAGATAATTTCACAAGCTTTCCAACCATATGAAATTCACTAAAAATGGCCAAGTAGATTTGGGGATATTTGATTTCTAGCAAAGCATATGATAGCAATTTAAATGAAAAAGAATTAAACAAAATTTGAATTCAAACGGGGGCGGGAACGGAGTTGGGCCGGCCCAGTTGCTGCCCGGGCCGTGCGTGCATGGCGCATGCACGTGGCCGACGCGCGGGGCGCACGGAGCGTTGGATCGAGATCGGACGGGGCTGGTTCGTCGTGTACCTCGCGATTCCGCAACCTTGCGGGGGCCGTATCTTTCGCCTCGGAGCTCGGATTACGGCGGGGTTGGGTGCGTTGGAAAGCTCTTTCCAAGGGCTACAACTTTGGTGTAGGTCTCGAGGGCTATGGTGACAAAAATCTGGGCGGCTTTTGGTGGTGACCGCCGGCTAGTTCTTGCACCGATGAGCGGCAAAGAGAGGAGAGGAGCGGTGCTAGGAGGGAGGGGAGGATGCTGTGGGATGGTGTGGTGCTATCCCAAGCGAGGAGAGGGGTTTATATAGGCTCCAGGGGAGGGACGCGCGGCATGGCTGGCATGGTGGCCATGTCGTCGACGGCGTGGCTATAGGGCGTTCTGGGCCGAACGGTCATGTCTAGGAGGTGCGTGGGAGTGAGGGGAAGCTAGTGGCGCGGTGGGACGCGACGGGATGCAGTGTGCACGAAGAGAGACATGGGTGGCCACGGGCTGGTGACCAAGTACTTGGCATGGATGGTTTTGGTCCAAGTCTTGCTCTCCTTGTCCTAGGGTCATGTCTAGCAGGTGTCTAGGGTAAATATCAAGCGGCAAGACATGGTGAGAGAGAGGGAAAAGAGCCAGGGCAGGTGGTGACATAGTGGTGATCATGTGAGTGGCATGGTGTGGCATTGGGTGGTGCAAGTGGGTTTTTGGGGTCAACTATGGTAGGGTGGTGTTCATAGGAGTGAGATGAGTCGGATTGACAAGGTGAGGGTGACCGAGAGGGAGAAAGACAAGGGTTGGCATGGTGATGTCATTTGGAGTGGCATGGCATGGCATTGGTTCTTTGTGCATACTTTTCTTGTGTACCAAGGTGCTGCAAGCTTAAGTGGGGTGAGGTGAGTCTAGTAGACATGGTGGGCAAGGTGAGAGGGGTCTAGAGTGTGCACAAATGATCAAAGTCAAAAAGGTGTGTGACATATGCAATGACATGGAGTGTCCTTGTGTCAAGGTGATCATGACAAGGCTAGATGAGGTCATTGAGAGTGGTCAGAGGTACAATGTACTGTGGATGATCACAAGAGAGAGAGGGTGAGGTGGTGAATAGTGGTTGCATAGTGGTTGTACTTCCATATTACTCTATGTATACTTCTCTATCTCAAGCCATTGACTTCTCTTGTATGTAATTTTGACCAATTTCTGCATGGATGTCTTCTATATGATGTTGGGTAGCAAAGTGTGGCATTGGTTTGGGATTTGGAATTGATTTGTGAAAATTTTATAATTTGGAGGGAATCTAGAATTGGTTTCAAAGTAGCATCTTGGGTTGACTAATGTGAGCCATGGTCAACTCTCTGGTCAAAGTGGTCAACATGAAAGTTACTCACCTTGACCTGGTCTTGGATGACATGGCTTTGGTTGACCAAGTTTAGTTTGAAGAAAAGTCAAAACCAGGGGGTAAAGTAGTGAACATTTTATAAAATGGCAATATGACCATTATCACATGTATGTTGATTTTGAGATTTGCTTTGATTTGATTTTGGTTTCTTTGATGCAATTGTGTTTGTTTATCATATATAAGAGTTTTACAAACAATAGATCAAGCAATGGTGGCCTTTGGTGAAGATTTGCAAAATTGGTCTTATGTGTATGTGAGTGAAATTGGGATTATCTCACCATTTGATTTCTCTCCATTTGATTTGACTTTTCTTGACTCTAATGTGGTTCTTATTAGTTTAGAAACATTTTCCAACCATTGAAACCAATTCAAATGGTCTTGCTCAAAGATTTGCAAAAATGGCCATAACACATAAGAGGTGATGTGTCAAATTTCATTATTCTTGTTAATTGTTCATCTTGCTTCCCTTGGGCATGGGTTAGGGTCAATTTAGTGTTATATTAGGTTGAGAGATGGTTTCACATCATTTGGTCAAGGTTTAAAGGCATAGATCAAGAATTGGGTATTATGGCTATGTGTCACATATGCCTCTATGCATATGTTGCATTTGAGTTTTAATTTGACTTGGCTTGACCCAATTGGTGTTGTTGAGTGTTGAAATGGTATATAGGAGTGATCCCACCATTCACCACAAGACTTAGGGTCAAGATTCTTAAATTCACAAATTTGCTATTTTACTCTCATATGCCTCTATGGCATTTTTAGTTTCTTTTTAATTTCTTTGGAAACCACTTGGAATTGGTTTGATAGGTACTAGGTAAGGTGTATGAAGGTTTTCCAAACCTCTAAACAAAGTAGAAAAGCATAGGTTAAAGATTTATAAAAATAGCCATAGGCACATATACCTTTTTCTTATTTAATTTCCTTTTATTTTATTTTCACTAGGGTGATGAAAAAGAGGGGTGAGGTTTAGGGTTTAAGATCATTTCCAATACTAATAACAAGCAATCATGGAAATAGCACAAGAATTAAGAAAGATTATTATGGATCAAACTTAATTGAATAAAAGTTTTTGTTGGTTCCAAAATTTGGAGAATGGGAAATTCATTTGTTTTGTTTTGAAATTTTTGGGATGTTACAAACCCTTCCCCCTTAAACAAATATCGTCCCGAGATTTTAAGAAAAGTTAGGTTCCTAAGAGAGATTGAGAAATTGATTAACATGAGAACATACTTGGTATGGCCTGGGGTGCTTCCTGAGCTTCAGTGGCAGTCATGTGGTAGAAACGGCCATTGTTGTTGTTCTGGTTCCTTCTACCGGCGAAGCGACGCTGTTGCTGAGCAGGTGCTGCGGTATTGGCGGCAATCCTGGCAAGCTTCTTGGGGCACTCATTGGAGAAGTGACCCACAACTCCACATTCATAGCAGTTGACGGTGGACTTGTCTTTGGGGATTACGGGGGTAGCATTGCTTCCAGTCCTTGGGGCAGTATTGGTGTTGTTGTTGTTTCCATTGTGGTTGCTGTTGTTGGGGTGGTTGTTGTTGTTGTGGTTGTTGTTGTTGTTGCCTCCGGGCTTCGGGGGTCCTCCGTTGTTGTTGGTGTAGTTGGGGCGATAATTCTGAGTGGTTGGCTTGTTGTATTTTGGGGTGAATCCTCCAGAGGAGTTATTGCGATACTTCTGGTTATGGTGGGGCCCATTCTGGTTCATCATTCTTCTCTTGCGGTTCTCATTGGCTTGATGCAGCTTCCCTTCCATCTGAATGGCTGAGTCTACTAGGGCTTCGAGGTCAGTGAACGGAATGTTCACTAACACAGTTTGCATCTCGTCATGCAGTCCGTTCAGAAATCTTTCCTTTCTCTTCTCGTTGGTGTCGGTCTCATCCGGGGCGTACCTCGACAGAGTAAGAAACCTGTCGCGGTATTCCACCACGGACATCCTTCCTTGTTTGAGTTCCCGGAACTCGTCTCTCATTTTCTTGACCAGTCCTTGGGGCACATGGTATTTGCTAAACTTAGTCTTGAAGTCTTCCCAGGTCATCATCTGTCCCGCATTCATTGCGCGGGCGCTTGTCCACCAGGCTCTTGCAGGTCCTGACAGGTAGTGGGTGGCGAATAGTACTTTCTCTGCGGCTTCTACTCCCGCAACTTCTAGGTTGTTCTCCATTGTCTGGAGCCAGTCATCAGCATCTAGGGGCTCTTCAGTCTTGTTGAACATGGGTGGGTTGGTGTTCGAAAGTTCTTCAACTTTGACCCCGGGTGGTCGTGGTTTCCATGGCCGTTGTTGTTACGAGCAAGGCTGCTGCGGTGCGGCAATGTTGGCTTGGCGTTCAACTCTCTCGGCTTCCCGGTCAGCCATCATCATCTGTAGCATCTGCATCATGGCGTCTTGGGTGGCGTTGCGGGTTGGTGGGGCCATCTAAATCCTTGAGGTAGATGATAAGATAAGAGGGAAATTTCTAGGGTTTGTTTGGTTTAAAGTTTTTTTAAAAAGTTCATAACTTGAAAATTTGAGTAGTGTTGCGGAGGTAAAAACCAACAACACTTTTTCATTCATACCAAGCATCATACATTACAAAGCTAACACACCGTTGGTTTGAAGAACCATTCATTCGTTCTACGATACAAGGGGGATCCTGATACAACTCACACCTACTATAGTGCTTTAATGGTACTACCCTTCAGGGGGGGGGAATTCTTCGTCTTCACAGGTAATGTGCTTGGCAAGAGGCGAGGGCGTTGTCCAAATCCCTGCGGGTTTTGTACAGCCTGAAGTCCTGATGTGCTACATAGTGGTTCATCTTCGTGGGTGGTGGCATGGTCATCGATCTTCCCATGGAGTCATGTCTTGGGTAGTAGATGAAGCGAGTGTTCTTGATCTTGTTCTCATTTTGTCCACACAGACGGGAAATTGCTTCTTGCATAGCTCTGACTAGTCCCTCCTTCTAAGTGTTTCCCGTTACAGAAAACCGAGATGGTTTCCCATACCGGGGCTCCGGGCTTTCTTCGTAGATCGGTTGAAACTTCCCATCGAGGGGTTCTCCGGAGTGGTTGTTGCGGGGTATTCCGAAGAACTCGGGATACGGGTGTCCTAGATATTCCACTAGTTGCTTCAAATCCTTTTCGAACCTCAGTTCTCCTCCGTGACCAAGCTGATAGCACTCCCATTTGTATTCCATCTATGAACAAAGAGGAGGAGTAAATTAGAGAAGTATTCAAGTGTGCAAAGTTTTAGATAGTTCTACAAGGAAAAAGTAGAGCGTGAAATTTTTCTTTTGAAAAAGATCTTAAGGATAAGAGTGAGAATAAGTTTTTCCCAAATATTTACTTCTTTGGTTTTTGAAACTAAGTTTTACAGACGTCCATTCTAACTAGGGTCTCCTAAGGTCAAACAATGGCTCTGATACCAACTTGTCAACACCCGGATTTTTAAGTCCAGATGCCTATTATGCCATTCCTCGCAATCCCAGGAATATTGTTTTTGTGAGACATAATAGATTGATATCACAACACATCATTCATTACATACCATAATCGTCTTACAATAGAGGGATCACATGATCCAGTCTTAATACAACATAATGGATCTAGAGATCCTATTACAAAACACATAGCGGAAGCGAAGTAGTAGCGGTTGTGGTCCATCTGTTCCACAGGCAACTGTTGACGTCAGGAGTGATCCTAGTTGTCGTAGACGTCCTGCTGTCCATCTTCTTCGTACTGCTGTTCCTCTTCATAGTCTGGCCATTTGAATAGCCAGGGACAAAGCCATGAGTACTTTTAAAGTACTCGCAAACTAATACTAAGGTAAGTATTATCAACTGTGGAAGGGGATGCTAAGCTCTAGTTTCATTTGCATAAAGCCAGTTTTATTTCATAAGCACTTTAGTAAACCAAGACTTTTCATTTGCCTAACTTAACTCAAGTGGGAACATTAGTGTCATTCCCACAACTCAGTTGTGATTCAAAGCCAAAGTCACCTTTCAAACTCAAGTCACAAGTCACCATTCATATTTTTGGAAAAGTTCTGATGACGGAACAGTATGGCCTTTCCAATCTGTCCATGACCGCGGACGCGGCTATTCGAATAGGTTTAACTCTGCGAGAGGTTGTACACTTGTGCCACAACAATTGCAATAGCTCGTCGGGGGTAAGCGGCCCCGATTTATCGTACGCGATGACGCGAACTACCAATCCTAACCTTTCATTTACATACTCTAGTATAGGCACCTCTCCCCATGAGCTTGGCCTCCCGGTGAAGACACGCGGTCAGCCTGGGAGCTGCACGAGGCTTGGGCCGGACATTCACCTCATTTCACGTCATTTCACATCACTTCACCGGTACGGAGGCAGCCTCGGCATAACCCCTATGACGCTTGTTCGGAGGGAACCCATACTAAAATACATAAGTTTCCAGCTAAGCCTTACCCGGATTCAGGTATTGTGGGGGTACTTGTAAAATTGGAATGGTATCGCATCCGAACCCAACCATCAGTTTTTGTAAAATTCACCAAGTCATTCACCAGTTATATTCACCTTCAAAATCTCTCAATAGAATGACTCATCATTCCAAGGTTTTCAAAGTCATTTCAATTCACAAGTTCCCAAATAGAGTAGTCACTTTTAATATTGAGCACTAGCCACTAGTTAGGAGGGGTGCTAAGTATCTTGGAGCTTGCTAGGCTAAGTGTGATGCTCTTGTACTACTCTATAATTCAACCAAGTGAATCATAAATCAAAAAGTAACTTTGATAAATAAAATCAAGTAAAGCTTGTAAAGTAAAAACTTGGGATAGGTTCATAAAGTAAAATGTAATGGTGCCTTGCTCTTGTAGAGCTTTGCACTTGGCAAGAATATAAACTTGCAACCAAAATAGTTTGCATTAGTCTAGCTTGCATTGGTAATAGCTTGCCTTGGTTGGTGATGTGATCAAAGTTCTCTTGCTCTTCCTCTTGGTAGAAGACCTCTTCCTCTTGATAGTCCCCGGTACTAGCGTCTATAAATGAATACGAGGATACAATCACCAAACAACACTTAAGTAGTCTTAATTAGCCTTATTGGCTCACACAGAGGATCTAGCATCACTACTTAACATTTATTCTCAAATTATGCTAGGGTTTCTTTATTTAACATTAGGAAAATAATTTCCTCTCATTGAAAGTTGAAATTAGGGTTTCTCTTTGGTTTGCAGAAATAATTTCCTCTCATTGAATCTTCTTAAGATTTAATCTTCTCAAATAACCAGGGGTGCTCCCATGTTGACCAAGGTCAACACTTCACACTTAGTATTTGAGAAAAGTGATTTAAATGAGATTCATCATCTCATGTGTTTTAAATAACCTTTGCAATTTAAATACTATTATGATTTAATTTCTACAAGTGAGCAAGTATGAGCCTAAGTAAATAAAGGTCAACACATTACTTCATATCACTTGAGAAAGGATTTAAATGAGGTGCTACACCTCATAGATTTAAATTCTAAAATTTGGATATAGTTTAAATGGGCTAGTATTGACTACATAGCCAATATTCTGCTTCTAGCCCATGATCATATACAGAACATATATCATATTTTTACATAATAAATTAGGGTTTGTTAAATTTGAATTATGAGAGGTGGAATCACCTCAAAATTCAAAAGGGTTGATTTTTAACAATTATTCTAAGTCAGAAAAGTCTATGTCTTGTTTATTTTGCTACTTTAATTCTACAACAGTTATTGGTTTGAATCCAGTGGCATTGGATAGATAATTTCACAAGCTTTCCAACCATATGAAATTCACTAAAAATGGCCAAGTAGATTTGGAGATATTTGATTTCTAGCAAAGCATCTGATAGCAATTTAAATGAAAAAGAATTAAACAAAATTTGAATTCAAACGGGGGCGGGAACGGAGTTGGGCCGGCCCAGTTGCTGCCCGGGCCGTGCGTGCATGGCGCATGCACGTGGCCGACGCGCGGGGCGCACAGAGCGTTGGATCGAGATCGGACGGGGCTGGTTCGTCGTGTACCTCGCGATTCTGCAACCTTGCGGGGGCCGTATCTTTCGCCTCGGAGCTCGGATTACGGCGGGGTTGGGTGCGTTGGAAAGCTCTTTCCAAGGGCTACAACTTTGGTGTAGGTCTCGAGGGCTATGGTGACAAAAATCTGGGCGGCTTTTGGTGGTGACCGCCGGCTAGTTCTTGCACCGATGAGCGGCAAAGAGAGGAGAGGAGCGGTGCTAGGAGGGAGGGGAGGATGCTGTGGGATGGTGTGGTGCTGTCCCAAGCGAGGAGAGGGGTTTATATAGGCTCCAGGGGAGGGAGGCGCGGCATGGCCGGCATGGTGGCCATGTCGTCGACGGCGTGGCTATAGGGCGTTCTGGGCCGAACGGTCATGTCTAGGAGGTGCGTGGGAGTGAGGGGAAGCTAGTGGCGCAGTGGGACGCGACGGGATGCAGTGTGCACGAAGAGAGACATGGGTGGCCACGGGCTGGTGACCAAGTACTTGGCATGGATGGTTTTGGTCCAAGTCTTGCTCTCCTTGTCCTAGGGTCATGTCTAGCAGGTGTCTAGGGTCAATATCAAGCGGCAAGACATGGTGAGAGAGAGGGAAAAGAGCCAGGGCAGGTGGTGACATAGTGGTGATCATGTGAGTGGCATGGTGTGGCATTGGGTGGTGCAAGTGGGTTTTTGGGGTCAACTATGGTAGGGTGGTGTTCATAGGAGTGAGATGAGTCAGATTGACAAGGTGAGGGTGACCAGAGAGGGAGAAAGACAAGGGTTGGCATGGTGATGTCATTTGGAGTGGCATGGCATGGCATTGGTTCTTTGTGCATACTTTTCTTGTGTACCAAGGTGCTGCAAGCTTAAGTGGGGTGAGGTGAGTCTAGTAGACATGGTGGGCAAGGTGAGAGGGGTCTAGAGTGTGCACAAATGATCAAAGTCAAAAAGGTGTGTGACATATGCAATGACATGGAGTGTCCTTGTGTCAAGGTGATCATGACAAGGCTAGATGAGGTCATTGAGAGTGGTCAGAGGTACAATGTACTGTGGATGATCACAAGAGAGAGAGGGTGAGGTGGTGAATAGTGGTTGCATAGTGGTTGTACTTCCATATTACTCTATGTATACTTCTCTATCTCAAGCCATTGACTTCTCTTGTATGTAATTTTGACCAATTTCTGCATGGATGTCTTCTATATGATGTTGGGTAGCAAAGTGTGGCATTGGTTTGGGATTTGGAATTGATTTGTGAAAATTTTATAATTTGGAGGGAATCTAGAATTGGTTTCAAAGTAGCATCTTGGGTTGACTAATGTGAGCCATGGTCAACTCTCTGGTCAAAGTGGTCAATATGAAAGTTACTCACCTTGACCTGGTCTTGGATGACATGGCTTTGGTTGACCAAGTTTAGTTTGAAGAAAAGTCAAAACCAGGGGTAAAGTAGTGAACATTTTATAAAATGGCAATATGACCATTATCACATGTATGTTGATTTTGAGATTTGCTTTGATTTGATTTTGGTTTCTTTGATGCAATTGTGTTTGTTTATCATATATAAGAGTTTTACAAACAATAGATCAAGCAATGGTGGCCTTTGGTGAAGATTTGCAAAATTGGTCTTATGTGTATGTGAGTGAAATTGGGATTATCTCACCATTTGATTTGAATTTTCTTGACTCTAATGTGGTTCTTATTAGTTTAGAAACATTTTCCAACCATTGAAACCAATTCAAATGGTCTTGCTCAAAGATTTGCAAAAATGGCCATAACACATAAGAGGTGATGTGTCAAATTTCATTATTCTTGTTAATTGTTCATCTTGCTTCCCTTGGGCATGGGTTAGGGTCAATTTAGTGTTATATTAGGTTTAGAGATGGTTTCACATCATTTGGTCAAGGTTTAAAGGCATAGATCAAGAATTGGGTATTATGGCTATGTGTCACATATGCCTCTATGCATATGTTGCATTTGAGTTTTAATTTGACTTGGCTTGACCCAATTGGTGTTGTTGAGTGTTGAAATGGTATATAGGAGTGATCCCACCATTCACCACAAGACTTAGGGTCAAGATTCTTAAATTCACAAATTTGCTATTTTACTCTCATATGCCTCTATGGCATTTTTAGTTTCTTTTTAATTTCTTTGGAAACCACTTGGAATTGGTTTGATAGGTACTAGGTAAGGTGTATGAAGGTTTTCCAAACCTCTAAACAAAGTAGAAAAGCATAGGTTAAAGATTTATAAAAATAGCCATAGGCACATATACCTTTTTCTTATTTAATTTCCTTTTATTTTATTTTCACTAGGGTGATGAAAAAGAGGGTGAGGTTTAGGGTTTAAGATCATTTCCAATACTAATAACAAGCAATCATGGAAATAGCACAAGAATTAAGAAAGATTATTATGGATCAAACTTAATTGAATAAAAGTTTTTGTTGGTTCCAAAATTTGGAGAATGGGAAATTCATTTGTTTTGTTTTGAAATTTTTGGGATGTTACATGCACTCATCTCAAATTACTCACATTCACAATAAAGAGGTTTCATTAAGACTTTTGCAAGAAGCACAACATTTGCAAATCAAGAGATTCATGCCAAGATGCAACCACATGGTTGGATGCTAGAAAAATATGCATGAGAAGATACTTGTTACCAAGATAGCATTGGTGTGGATGTAGTAGATATGTGTTCATCGTCCATCCTAGCTTGCCTCAAGTTACCATTGAGTCACCACCTCTTCCCAAGAGTGAGACAAGCATCCAATGCATATCCATTGTACCTAACACAAAGGTAAGTACAAAATGGTCCCCAAACTAATTGGGTCCGAAGTAGTTAGACACACTACAACATATAGGACAAACTCCACAATACTATGTGCATATAGATATGAAATTGAATTTCATGCACATCTTAGCCAAATTAGGATTTGATGGAGTTTACCCTATATATTGGATCAAAGAAAGTAACACATCCCATAAGATAGACATATATTAAAGATGCATGCACAATACTTTCAAGAACCAAAGAAAGATATAATTTGGACAAGACACCAAATAAATCAAGAGACAATGGTTGTCCAAATTATATCAAAGAATCAAATCAACACAAGATTGACTCCAAAGAATTATCTCATTATAAGAAGCTAATTAAACCTAAACACAAAGGAATGAGATAACCAACTCCCAAGAGAGCAAGGTTCCAACAAACAAACCAAACCCTCAACATTTTTTATGATGGCACAAAGTACCAAAAAGAAAGTTTATGTCTCCCAAAACCAAATTTTTGATAATGATCAAGAGATGTTAAGCATTCTAACAAATATAGGAGAGCTCCCCCAAGATTAGTGCATTATCTAGGATTTGACATATGAATACAAAATGCACAAAACTAGGATCATCACGCTACCTATATCTACTAAAATGCTAAGAAAGTTTGAATAGACAAATTAGATCCATAAGATGCAAGGAAGACACATGGGAGTCAAAGCACAACACATTCATGGCAATAAATAAGACAATTTAAACACAAGAGCCAATGTAAATATGATCAATAAATTTCTACCTCATAATAGATTGCCAATTGTCCTAGGACAAGAGGTATTAGGAAATATTTCCCGGTGGTAGTTTGTAAGTATATGTAAGATCATATTTACACCAAATAAAGCATATGGTAAAAGATAAGAGTTAACCATCATGCAAAGAGAGTTTCTTGATAGCTTCAATTAGTCATACCAACATGCAAAGCAATTAATAGTATTCATACCAACATGCAAAGCAATTAATAGTATTCATACCAACATGCAAAGCAATTGATAGTATTCATACCAACATGCAAAGCAATTAATAGCATTCATACCAACATGCAAAGCAATTAATAGTATGACTTGAAGCACATGGTTTTCCAAAAATGTATTGAGGGACACATTGTGAAAAACCATGCCAAGAAAAACTTTCACAAATAAGATCCACAAAGATATTAGCAATGAAGCCATTTAAGAAAATTGGAACTTGTTTGAGCAAACATGCCACATATGAGAGAGATAATTTACAATATCAATTCTATGTGACACAACCTCAAATGTTCACATTTCTAGGCTTGTAATATACACAAATCTTATTACTCCCCCATAATGTGATAAGGAATTAAATTTCACAAGAGGCAAATAAGATCCAACTAGAGATATTAATGGACATTAGAATTTGAATTTCTCATGAAGATGACATACCACATAGAGACTAGATAATCTTGCAATATCAATTCTAAGTGATATTCCTCATGTACACACATTGTTAGGATCATGAAATTCCCAAGGGAATATCACTCCCCCAAATGGGATAGTCCATTAATCGCTCATAAGAGCCATATAAGATACAACAAGATGCAAAGAGGCTCCAACACAAATACAAATACATGGTGTGCAACCCAACATACATAGACTTGATTTCTCAAGAAAAGCAAGTAGGAAGCACAACATATACAAACACATGTTAGGAACAAAACTAACACATGCAAAGGGTCGAGTAACTTTCAATATATATGAGTTGATCACATGTTACCGCAAGGAGGAACATTTGATATATGATAGAAACAAGATAACCAAAAGACTTGGCTTGATATAATATAAATGATGAAGATCCCTTAATTCTTCATGACGTAGCCAAGTCTCCAATGCCCTCCAACAAGCACCTATTGATCAAGTTTTGGATTGTTGGTCCCCAACTAAGTTGGGTCCTAAGAGGTTAGTCACAATAGGCTTGGCAACCCAAATGGTTCTTTTCTTGACACCACTTTGAGCACCAACAAATTTGGCAAACACATTGCCACCCTCATCCTTACGAAGAGAATAAACATCATCAATGGTAATAGAGTTGGATGAGGTACCAATAGTGCAAAAGGAGGAGATGTGGCCCTTCTCACGGCATATGTAGCAAGTTTTTTCTTCTCCTTCTTCTCACTAGATTTCTCCACAATGGGAGCATTGGCTTGTTTCTTCTTGGGAAGTGGCATTTCTTCAACTTGAGGTTGAATATGAGTTTGAACTTGAGGCCGCTTCCCTTTTTGCTTCTTCTTCAAAGGGCAAGATCTAACATGGTGCCCTTCAATTTTGCACTTGAAGCAAACAATCTTGGCCGGGTCTTTGACTTGTACTTGACCCTTCTTGTTGTTGTTGTTGTTGTTGTTGGACTTGTTCTTGTTGTTGGATTTGAATCCAAGTCCACTCTTATCATTGGGGGATTGTTGCACACTTAACATCGTGTCAAGTTTGCATTTCCCTTCATGACTCTTTACCAAGTCATTCTTCAAAGAAGTGACTTGAGCCTTGAGCTCTTTGATTTCCTCTACATGGTTAGTAACAACACAAGTACTAGAGGAAGTAGAATCTTCATTGTTAGAGCAAGAAGGCAAGGAAGATAATTCATCACAAGATTTAGCAATATTATGAGTGGATGAATTACTAGGACTAGCACATGGCAATATAACATTTTGAGTAGTAGTGCTAGTACCCACATGAGGCTCACAAGGTGTTGCCTTAGATATGATAGCCTCATGAGCTAACTTTAGCCTATCATGAGAGGCTAGAAGATCCTCATGGGAGCTAGAAAGCTTTCCATGATTTTCTTCCAATTTCCCATAATTGCTAGTTAGCAAATCAAGTTGAGCCCTTAGCTCAACATTCTCCTTCAAGATAGATGCTTCACAAGAAGTAGAGTTAGTAGCACAAGCATCATTATTAATAGAAATAGGAGAAGGCAAGTTTGCATGCTCTTTTAGATACGAATCTTTAAGTTTCTCATGCGATTCGGTGAGTTTAGTGAGTGCACTCTCAATGACCCTTGAGCCCTTTTTGAGTTGATCAAAATCCTCAAGGAGTTTAGCATTAACAAACACAAGCTTATCATTTTTTAGCTTTAGTTAATTTGCCATCTCAAGAGCTCTATCATGGTTTTCCTTTTCTCTAGACAATTCTAGAGCAAAGGTCTCCTCAAGAGCTTCCTTGGTGGTTTGTTCTTCTTCAAGTTCATCCTTTAGGGATGCCACATCATTGACATACTCATGTTCAAGAGCACCCTTTTTATCAATGGTGTTCTCATGCATCCAAATAAGTTTTTGGCTCTCAATAGCGGTAGTCAAGATTTCAAAGAAGTGAGAGCAAGCAATTTTATCTTTGCAAATAACCTTGAAAACACTCTTACCCTTATCGCGTAGAGAGACAACCCAATCATCTTCTTCATATTCATCCTCATCCTTATCCCCATGAGAAATATTAGGTTCCATGGTAGGAGGTACCGTGGAACCCTTGGCCATAAGGCATATATGAGAACCGTGAGATAAAGATGAGGAGTTACTTGAGGCTCCTTTCAAGATCTTGTCTTGACCAATAGAATCTTTGGTTTCCTCTACATTGTTAGCCACACAACAACTAGAGGAAATAGAAGCATTTTTATCATGGCCACAAGACAAATCAAGCATATTATCATGAGATTTATTCAAGCAACTTACACATGATATGCAAGGACTATCAACACAAGCATGTAAATCATTTCTAGTGCTAGATGTGTTTAAGTCCAAAGATGAAGCATTGCAATGAGATAGAGATGAAGAATCATCAATAGTAAGCTCAATATCAATATTGCAATTTTCATCACCACTCACCATATCATTACCTTGTGTCTTACCACACTTTGGTGAAGTGGATGAAGATGAGAACTCATCACGGTCGGAAGTGGAAGCAATACAATCATCCTCAATAATATTGGACACATCATATTTGTCTTGAAGCTTTGTCCATAATTCATGAGCGCTCCCAAAGGGCATGATTGATGAAGTAACTACATTGTTCACAACAATGGAAAACACATGAGAAGCAAGAGCATCGAGGCAAGAGTTTTTCTCCTCAAGAGATAAATTTTGAGGATCCTTAGGAGAAGAAAAACCCATGTCAAGAATTTGCTCCATGTCCGGGGAAATACCGCGCAAAATATTAAGCACATAAATTTTCCATAGATCATAATTTGTGCCATCAAATATAAACAAGTTATTGTGCGCTAATCCCCTAACCGACATCTTTACTCTCAAGGCGGTGAAGCCTAAGAATGAGAGACCTTGCTCCGATACCAATTGAAAGGACACGGATGTCGCCTAGAGGGGGGGTGAATAGGCGATTTAAAACTTTTACGAGATGGGCTTAACAAATGCGGAATAAAACTAACGTTTAGTTTGTCAAGCCCAAAGCCTATATACTATGGTTCACCTATGTGCACCAACAACTTATTCTAAGCAATGGTTCATCTATGTGCACCAACAACTTATGCTAAGCAATACAAGCAAGTATGTGATAGCAAGATATAAATAACTTCAAGCACGATGGCTATCACAAGGTAAAGTGCATAAGTAAAGAGCTCGGGTGTAGAGATAACCGAGGCACGCGGGAGACGATGATTTATCCCGAAGTTCACACTCTTGCGAGTGCTAATCTCCGGTGGAGAGGTGCGGTGGCTTAGTGCTCCCGAACGCCACAAGAGGCTCACCTTGAGGTGTGGTTGCTCGATGCACACCAACGACACAAAGGCCTCACCCCAAGATGCGGTACTCACACCACACACCGAACGCCACGAAGGCGCCTCACCTAAATCTCTGGTGATCCTCGCTGATGCGTGCAATTAACACACGTCCGTTGGGAACCCCAAGAGGAAGGTGTGATGCAGACAGTAGCAAGTTTTCCCTCAGAAAGAAACCAAGGTTTATCGAACCAGGAGGAGCCAAGAAGCACGTTGAAGGTTGATGGCGGCGGGATGTAGTGCGGCGCAACACCGGGGATTCGGCGCCAACGTGGAACCTGCACAACACAACCAAAGTACTTTGCCCCAACGAAACAGTGAGGTTGTCAATCTCACCGGCTTGCTGTAACAAAGGATTAACCGTATTGTGTGGAAGATGATTGTTTGCGAGAAAACAGTAAAGAACAAGTATTGCGAGTAGATTGTATGCGATGTAAAGAATAGGACCGGGGTCCACAGTTCACTAGAGGTGTCTCTCCCATAAGATAAATAGCACGTTGGGTGAACAAATTACGGTCGGGCAATTGACAAATAGAGAGGGCATGACAATGCACATACATGATATGATAAATATAGTGAGATTTAATTGGGCATTACGACAAAGTACATAGACCGCTATCCAGCATGCATCTATGCCTAAAAGTCCACCTTCGAGGTTATCATCCGAACCCCTTCCGGTATTAAGTTGCAAACAACGAGACAATTGCATTAAGTATGGTGCGTAATGTAATCAATAACTACATCCTTGGACATAGCATCAATGTTTTATCCCTAGTGGCAACAACACATCCACAACCTTAGAACTTTACTGTCACCTGTCCCAGATTTAATGGAGGCATGAACCCACTATCGAGCATAAATACTCCCTCTTGGAGTTAAGAGCAAAAACTTGGCCAGAGCCTCTACTAATAACGGAGAGCATGCAAGATCATAAACAACACATAGGTAATAGATTGATAATCACCATAACATAGTATTCTCTATCCATCGGATCCCGACAAACACAACATATAGCATTACAGATAGATGATCTTGATCATGTTAGGCAGCTCACAAGATCCAACAATGAAGCACATAAGGAGAAGACAACCATCTAGCTACTGCTATGGACCCATAGTCCAGGGGTGAACTACTCACTCATCACTCCGGAGGCGACCATGGCGAGTGAAGAGTCCTCCGGGAGATGATTCCCCTCTCCGGCGAGGGTGCGGGGGCGATCTCCTGAATCCCCCGAGATGGGATTGGCGGCGACGGCGTCTCTGGAAGGTTTTCCGTATCGTGGCTCTCGGTACTGGGGGTTTCGCGACGGAGGCTTTAAGTAGGCGGAAGGGCAACGCAGGGGGCATCACGAGGTGGCGACACAACAGGGCCGCGCGGCCAGCACCTGGGCCGCGCCGCCCTAGCGTGTCGTCGCCTCGTGGCCCCACTTCGTTTCCTCTTCGGTCTTCTGGAAGCTTCGTGCAAAAATAGGACCACGGGCGTTGATTTCGTCCAATTCCGAGAATATTTCCTTACTAGGATTTCTGAAACCAAAAACAACGAGAAAACGACAACTGGCTCTTCGGCATCTTGTTAATAGGTTAGTGCCGGAAAATGCATAAATACGACATATAATGTGTATAAAACATGTAGATATCATCAATAATGTGGCATGGAACATAAGAAATTATCGATACGTCGGAGACGTATCAGCATCCCCAAGCTTAGTTCTGCTCGTCCCGAGCAGGTAAACGATAACAAAGATAATTTATGGAGTGACATGCCATCATAACCTTGATCATACTATTGTAAGCATATGTAATGAATGCAGCGATCAAAAACAATGGTAATGACATGAGTAAACAAATGAATCATAAAGCAAAGACTTTTCATGAATAGTACTTCAAGACAAGCATCAATAAGTCTTGCATAAGAGTTAACTCATAAAGCAATAAATCAAAGTAAAGGTATTGAAGCAACACAAAGGAAGATTAAGTTTCAGCGGTTGCTTTCAACTTATAACATGTATATCTCATGGATAGTGTCAATGTAAAGTAATATAACAAGTGCAATATGCAAGTATGTAGGAATCAATGCACAGTTCACACAAGTGTTTGCTTCTTGAGGTGGAGAGAGATAGGTGAAGCTGACTCAACATAAAAGTAAAAGAAAGGTCCTTCAAAGAGGAAAGCATCGATTGCTATATTTGTGCTAGAGCTTTTATTTTGAAAACATGAAACAATTTTGTCAACGGTAGTAATAAAGCATATGTATCATGTAAATTATATCTTACAAGTTGCAAGCCTCATGCATAGTGTACTAATAGTGCTCGCACCTTGTCCTAATTAGCTTGGGTTAACACTGATCATCATTGCATAACATATGTTTCAACCAAGTGTCACAAAGGGGTACCTCTATGCCGTCTGTACAAGGGTCTAAGGAGAAAGTTCGCATTAGATTTCTCGCTTTTGATCATTCTTCAACTTAGACACCCATACCGGGACAACGTAGACAACAAATAATGGACTCCTCTTTTAATGCTTAAGCATTCAACAACAGTTAATATTCTCATAAGAGATTGAGGTTTTATGTCCAAACTGAAACTTCCACCATGATTCATGGCTTTAGTTAGCGGCCCAATGTTCTTCTCTAACAGTATGCATAATCAAACCATTTGGTTGTGAAAACCGCCCTTACTTCAGACAAGATGAACATGCATAGCAACTCACATGATATTCAACAAAGAGTTGATGGCGTCCCCAGGAACATGGTTATCGCACAACAAGCAACTTAATAAGAGATAAAGTGCATAAGTACATATTCAATACCACAATAGTTTTTAAGGCTATTTTGTCCCATGAGCTATATATTGCAAAGGCGAATGATGGAAATTTAAAGGTAGCACTCAAGCAATTTACTTTGGAATGGCGGAGAAATACCATGTAGTAGGTAGGTATGGTGGACACAAATGGCATAGTGGTTGGCTCAAGGATTTTGGATGCATGAGAAGTATTCCCTCTCGATACAAGGTTTAGGCTAGCAAGGTTTATTTGAAACAAACACAAGGATGAACCGGTGCAGCAAAACTCACATAAAAGACATATTGCAAACATTATAAGACTCTACACCGTCTTCCTTGTTGTTCAAAACTCAATACTAGAAATTATCTAGACTTTAGAGAGACCAAATATGCAAACCAAATTTTAGCAAGCTCTATGTATTTCTTCATTAATGGGTGCAAAGTATATGATGCAAGATCTTAAACATGAGCACAACAATTGCTAAGTATCAAATTATTCAAGACATTTTAGAATTACTACATGTAGCATTTCCCGATTCCAACCATATAACAATTTAACGAAGAAGATTCAACCTTCGCCATGAATACTATGAGTAAAGCCTAAGGACATATTTGTCCATATGCAACAACGGAGCGTGTCTCTCTTCCACACAATGAATGCTAGGATCCATTTTATTCAAACAAAAACAAAAACAAAAATAAACGAGACGCTCCAAGCAAAGTACATAAGATGTGGCTGAATAAAAATATAGTTTCTGGGGAGGAACCTGATGATGTTGTCGATGAAGAAGGGGATGCCTTGGGCATCCCCAAGCTTAGACGCTTGAGTCTTCTTAAAATATGCAGGGGTGAACCACCGGGGCATCCCCAAGCTTAGAGCTTTCACTCCTCTTGATCATAGTATATCATACTCCTCTCTTGACCCTTGAAAACTTCCTTCACACCAAACTTCAAGCAAACTCATTAGAGGGTTAGTGCACAATAAAAATCCACATGTTCAGAGGTGACACAATCATTCTTAACACTTCTGGACATTGCACAAAGCTACTGGACATTAATAGATCAAAGAAATTCATCCAACATAGCAAAAGAGGCAATGTGAAATAAAAGGCAGAATCTGTCAAAAACAGAATAGTCCATAAAGACGAACCTGGAAGGGGCACTTAACTTGCTCAAACGGAAAAACTCAAAACTAATGAAAGTTGCGTACATATCTGGGGATCACGCACATAAATTTGCAGATTTTTTTGATTTTTTTTACAGAGACTTCTGCGCGAATTCGTGACAGACAGCAATGCTGTTTCTGTGCAGCAATCCAAATCTAGCATCAACTTTACCATAGAGACTTTACTTGGCACAAAAACATGATAAGGAGAGGTTGCTACAGTAGTAAACAACTTCCAAGACTCAAATATAAAACAAAGTACTGTAGTAAAAACATGGGTTGTCTCCCATAAGCGCTTTTCTTTAACGCCTTTCAGCTGGGCGCAGAAAGTGTAAATCAAGTATTATCAAGAGATGAAGCATCGGCATTACCTTGGGTGTTGGGAGTTGCCTCAACAATGCATGTTATCTTATCTATGTAAGTTTCAGAGGCTCCCTTTTCATTACTCTTAGGCTTGCTATTCTCATCAAACAAATTTTCGGGAACAAGCCAACCATAGTTATTTTCTAATGCCTCAAACATTCCTGCAAGCTTGCAAGGTATTGATGTCTTAATATCCCCTACATCATTAACATTATTAGTGTACTTTACTCTCTCCATGTCCATCTTTTCAAGGATACTAACAAAATTGGTATAAGAGCCAAGCATATTGTATTTAATAAAGACCTTTCTAGCCTCTCTTGCTACACCACCAAATTCTTTAAGAAGGGTTTCTAAAACAAAATCTTTCTTTTCCCCTTCCTCCATATCACTGAGTGTGAGAAACATGTGTTGGATTATAGGATTGAGATTAACAAATTTAGTTTCCAACATGCGAACTAAAGAAGCAGCAGCAATTTCATAAGAAGGAGCAAGTTCTGCCAAGTGTCTATCTTCAAAATCTTCAGCGGTACTAACATGAGTGAAAAAATCTTCTATATTATCTCTTCCAATTATAGACCCTCGGCCTACCGGTATGTCTTTTAGAGTGTAGTTTGGAGGAAACATGATGAAATAAACAAAAGGTAAATAAATTAAATGCAAGTAACTAATTTTTTTGTGTTTTTTATATAGAGAGCAAGACAGTAAATAAAGTAAAGCTAGCAACTAATTTTTTTGTGTTTTGTTTAAGTGCAGCAAACAAAGTAGTAAATAAAATAAAGCAAGACAAAAACAAAGTAAAGAGATTGGATTGTGGAGACTCCCCTTGCAGCGTGTCTTGATCTCCCCGGCAACGGCGCCAGAAAATATGCTTGATGCGTGCAATTAACACACGTCCGTTGGGAACCCCAAGAGGAAGGTGTGATGCGGACGATAGCAAGTTTTCCCTCGAAAAGAAACCAAGGTTTATCGAACCAGGAGGAGCCAAGAAGCACGTTGAAGGTTGATGGCGGCGGGATGTAGTGCGGCGCAACACCGGGGATTCCGGCGCCAACGTGGAACCTGCACAACACAACCAAAGTACTTTGCCCCAACGAAACGAGTGAGGTTGTCAATCTCACCGGCTTGCTGTAACAAAGGATTAACCGTATTGTGTGGAAGATGATTGTTTGCGAGAAAACGAGTAAAGAACAAGTATTGCGATAGATTGTATGCGATGTAAAGAATAGGACCGGGGTCCACGGTTCACTAGAGGTGTCTCTCCCATAAGATAAATAGCATGTTGGGTGAACAAATTACGGTCGGGCAATTGACAAATAGAGAGGGCATGACAATGCACATACATGATATGATAAATATAGTGAGATTTAATTGGGCATTACGACAAAGTACATAGACCGTTATCCGAGCATGCATCTATGCCTAAAAAGTCCACCTTCGGGTTATCATCCGAACCCCTTCCGATATTAAGTTGCAAACAACGGACAATTGCATTAAGTATGGTGCGTAATGTAATCAATAACTACATCCTTGGACATAGCATCAATGTTTTATCCCTAGTGGCAACAACACATCCACAACCTTAGAACTTTCCGTCACCGTCCCGGATTTAATGGAGGCATGAACCCACTATCGAGCATAAATACTCCCTCTTGGAGTTAAGAGCAAAAACTTGGCCAGAGCCTCTACTAATAACGGAGAGCATGCAAGATCATAAACAACACATATGTAATAGATTGATAATCACCATAACATAGTATTCTCTATCCATCGGATCCCGACAAACACAACATATAGCATTACAGATAGATGATCTTGATCATGTTAGGCAGCTCACAAGATCCAACAATGAAGCACATAAGGAGAAGACGACCATCTAGCTACTGCTATGGACCCATAGTCCAGGGGTGAACTACTCACTCATCACTCCGGAGGCGACCATGACGGTGAAGAGTCCTCCGGGAGATGATTCCCCTCTCCGGCGGGGTGCCGGAGGCGATCTCCTGAATCCCCCGAGATGGGATTGGCGGCGGCGGCGTCTCTGGAAGGTTTTCCGTATCGTGGCTCTCGGTACTGGGGGTTTCGCGACGGAGGCTTTAAGTAGGCTGAAGGGCAACGCAGGGGCATCACGAGGTGGCGACACAACAGGGCCGCGCGGCCAGCACCTAGGCCGCGCCGCCCTAGCGTGTCGTCGCCTCGTGGCCCCACTTCGTTTCCTCTTCGGTCTTCTGGAAGCTTCGTGCAAAAATAGGACCCTGGGCGTTGATTTCGTCCAATTCCGAGAATATTTCCTTACTAGGATTTCTGAAACCAAAAACAGCGAGAAAACAACAACTGGCTCTTCGGCATCTTGTTAATAGGTTAGTGCCGGAAAATGCATAAATACGACATATAATGTGTATAAAACATGTAGATATCATCAATAATGTGGCATGGAACATAAGAAATTATCGATACGTCGGAGACGTATCAACGCAACAAGTGATTCATGCGGACTCCGTTTTCGATGAACTAGAGCTTGCTATGGAAATAACCACAAGCTCTAAATCACCACATGGATAAGATCCAAATAACAACCAAGAAATATGATGCATGGATGCAAAGGTTTGAGCTCTCTCCGAACGATACGATCGAGTTACTCACTCGAGAGCCCTCTTGATAGTACAGCAACTAAACTATAAACCGGTCTCCAACTACACCATGAGACCTGTAAGAAAGAAACCCTATCAAGAGCAAACCTTAACCTTGCGCGTTCCTCTTGAGCTCGATGAAGACGATCTTGATCACAACAAGATGGAACGCCTTTCTTGATTGTGCTTGCTTGATGAAGTCTTGTGGATTGCTCCCCCATAATCCACCATGAGAGAGCTTCTTCTTCGGCACATCTTCACATATCCATGATCACCATATGGATGGCAAGCTTCAAGCAAATGATCTCTTAGAGATGGCTCATCTTGAACTTGCACTTCATTTCTTCATTCTTCATCATTATGATGTCTTGAAGTTAACTTTGAGGGCTCACTTCATCTTCATCTTCAAGACATACTTGATACTTGATGTCCTTCATCAATTTCTTCTTAATGCAACCTTGAAGCCAACATATGGTTCAAGCATTGCCTATGGACAACTCCTATAAATATAACTCAATGAAAACATTAGTCCATAGGGATTGTCATTAATTACCAAAACCACACATGGGGGCTCCATGCACTTTCACCAGGCACAACAAAACCTTCAGGTTGGTCCATGTATATCTCCTCCTCAAGCTCACCATGAAGAAAAACAGTCTTTACATCTAGCTGCTCAAGCTCAAGATCACGCATAGCCACAATACCAAAGAATGCATGAATGGAACTATGCTTCACAACCGGAGAGAATACATCATTATAATCAATACCTGGAATTTGGCTGAAACCTTTTGCTACTAACCTTGCCTTATACCTCGGAGGCTCATTAGGAGACAAACCTTCCTTTCTTTTAAATATCCACTTATAGCGGACAACCTTCTTTTGTTTAGGCAAGGGCACAACATCCCATGTGCCATTCTTGTCAAGCGATTGCATCTCCTCTTGCATAGCGAAATCCACTTCACGTGGTCAACGGATGCAACGGCCTCGGTATATGTAGCAGGTTCGAGTATCATGCTCCACCTGTTCAGCACAACTCAAAGCATGATGAACAAGATTACATTCTTCAATTAAACGAGGACGTGGACCTTTGTTACGCCTCGGTCTATTAGCAGCAATGGAACTATTTGTTTGCTGCAAAACAGGTGGTTAGTGCTGAACAACAGTGTTATCATTTTCAGCAACATCATTTTCTTTCTCCTCCACGTGCTCCACCTGCACGCTAATCCTCTGTTGTTCATCATCGGAATTATCGGAAAAATCAACAGCAGCAGTAACATATCCGTAGATGAACTCTTATAAAACATGACAGACCTCATTAAAGACTACATTCCTGCTATGCAAAACTTTCTTAGTTTCAGGATTCCATAACTTATATGCCTTAACTCCTGAACCATAACCAAGAAACACACACTTAACAGCCCTGGGCTCTAGCTTTCCATTATCAACATGAGCATAAGCAGTGCAACCGAAAACTCTCAACTGTGAATAATCAGCAGGTGAACCAGACCATACCTCAATAGGAGTTTTCTTATCAAGCGGAATGCAAGGTGACCTGTTTATCAAGTAACAAGCGGTGGAGGCTGCTTCAGCCCAGAAACGTCTATGCATACCAGCATTGGACAACATGCAGCGAGCCTTGGAGATGATGGTTCTGTTCATCCTCTCCGCCACACCATTCTGCTGAGGAGTATATGGGATGGTGTGGTGCCTGACAATGCCTTCATTGCTGCAATAATCATTGAAAACAGTAGAACAAAACTCCATGCCATTGTCAGTACGAAGCAATTTAACTTTCTTTTTTGTTTGCTTCTCTATCATAACTTTCCACTTTCTAAAAGCATCAAACACATCAGATTTATGTTTCAGAAAGAAAGGCCACACTTTTCTGGAGTAATCATCTATGATAGTAAGCATGTAATTTGCACCACCAAGAGAAGTCTTGCGGGAAGGTCCCTACACATCAGCATGCACATAATCTAAAATCCCTTTGGTGGTATGAACGGAAGCATTGAATTTAACTCTTTTATGCTTACCAAAAATGCAGTGCTCACAGAACTCAAACTTACTCAAATTGCAGCCATCTAGCAGGTCTCTCCTGTGCAATTCTGCCATGCCATGTTCACTCATATGTCCAAGACGCATATGCCACAGATTAGTTTTACCAGGTTCATCAGGAATAACGAGCAGCAGCAATACCGGACAAAGTGCTACCTCTAAGAACATATAACTTTGCAAAATTCATATCACCAATCATGTGAACGAGAGAACCTTTTGATACCTTCGAACTCCGCGAGAACCGGAGTGTTTGTACCCGTCAACATCAAGGGTGCCGAGAGAGATCAGATTTCTAGCCATGCCGGGTATGTGTCTCACATCCGTCGAGTGCGTGTCATGCCATCATGCATCTTGATCCGAACGGAGCCAATGCCCACGATCTCACGTGGGTTGTTATCTCCCATACGCACAACATCTCCACTCTGCACAAACTCATAAGAACTGAACCAGTCTTTGTTACAGCAAATATGAAACGAACATGCAGAATCAAGGATCCACTCATCATTACTAGAAACACAACCAGCAAACACAACTAGGCAATCGCCATCAGAATTATCACTGGAAACAACAGCTGCCTTACCATCACCCTCAATTTGTTTTTCGGTTGGTAAGTACCGTTTCTTTTCTCTTTGTTCTGCAACTTCCAGCAATCATCAATATTGTGGCTAGTTTTCCTACAATACTTGCAGAACTTACCATCTCGTCCCTTGGACTTTGAGCGACCTCTCGTCGGTCTTGCTCTTATCTCTGTTGTAGTTGTTGTTTTGTTCTCGGTCCTGCCTCGGACCTGCAGTGCTTCTGCCTTAGATGACGAACCCTCTGCCTGCACCATAGATTTCATCTTTTCCCTCTGCTGGAGGGCCTCATAAACTTCGGCAAGGGTTAGTTCATCACGGCTGTATAATAAGGTGTCTCGAAAATTCGCAAAAGAATTAGGCAACGAGACTAACAGTATAAGAGCGAGATCCTCATCATCATACTTTACCTCCATGGACAGCAAATCAGAAACGATCTCTTTAAAGATCGATAGGTGATTCATCATTGACGCACCTTCTTGCAGCTTGTGCGAGAACAACTTCATCTTCACGTGCATCTTATTGGTTAGATCTTTGGACATGCGGATCGATTCCAGTTTCAACCACGACGCACTGCGGATTTCTCAGCCAGCACTTCCTGCAAGATATTGTTGGATAGATGAAGCTGAATTAATGAAAAAGCCTTACGGTCTTTCGTCTTTTCATCGTCGGTCCAGGACTTGGCATCTTTCTTTCCAAATCCATCAAGAGCTTCATCCAGATCAGAAGATTGGGTAAGTATCGCCCTCATCTTCACTTGCCACAGAGAAAATCTCGTGGTGTAATCCAGCTGCGGTAGATCGAACTTCAAGGAAGACATGTCGCAAAACCCTAGATTGAAACACGGGCTCTGATACCACTTGTTATAAAAGCGACAAGCAAATAACGAAGAACGATAAAGGAACACACGCAGGGGACACAAGATTTAACGTGGAAAACCCCTTCCAACACAGAAGGGGAAAAAACCACGGGCGCCAGCCAGCAAAACTTCACTATATTGGGAGGTGTTTACAAACGCCGTGGGTTATCTTATAATCTGATAAACCCTAGCCGGCGGCTTACAAGATGTATATATAGGCGGTGCCAACGATCCGTACGGGCCTCGCTCCGCTCGTCAGAAGTTAGCCTCCCTTTAGTATATGAATTTGGATCACAATACAACAAAATATATCCTCTTTTACTTAAAAAAAACGTTGCCCCACTAGCACATACATTCATGACGATGACAACGTATTCTCCCCCTAATTAATTTGAGCACCACATGTCACTATACAAAATGGAGAGCTCAAAGTCATACAACCACCTCATGCATGCAAGACGAAGGGCGCATCCAACCATGCACTAATAAGAGCACATACCTGCGGTGTTTGATGAGCCCTAGTAAGATTTTCAGTATAAGGATACTGGGTAGTATCGTTGCTTGTCAGTGATATATTATAATATCACCGTACTATGAGCTTTTTATTTCAAATAAATTGCATTTATATATTAAAATTAAAACTCAATGGCATTTAACTTTGATAAGGAATCTAAATTTTGAGCTCCTTAGAGCTTCTCCACCAGCTCCTATAAGGCTATAACGACCTTCATTGTCCTATACGGTCCGTGACGTCTTTTTAGGCTCACAGCGGGACGCCCCATAAATCGCCGGTCGTATTCGGACCCAACAGAATAGCCGGCTAGAATAGCCGGCTAGCCGGCTGATGCCCACAAGTATAGAAGATCGCTGAAATTTTCGATGTGAAGTATTATCTAAATTTATAATTCAACTCAAGGGGAATACAAGAATACCAATAAGATTTTAGCAATTGAGACGTCACTCTCAACCACACCTGTATATCAATAAACTCACAAAGCAAGTGGTGATTTTGTAGCAGTTGATTCAAAGCAGTAACAACAAACAGTAAATAAAAGCAACATATTTCCAGTTTTCACCGGAACAAGTAAAGTAAAACTTTCAGTGGCTGAAAGCGTAGACATGCATGAGGCAGCAATGGGGTAATTGATCATGTAATGTAATCCAACTAACATAGCATTCATCTCTAATTCAGTTGTGTGTAGGTGTATGATCCAAAGATAGTTATACGTACTAAATAAGAGAATTGCATAACATCGTTTGTCCTGCTTGCCCATTTTACCGGGGCCAACTTGGAACTACAAGAAGTTAAGGTCAAACCTTTCGAATAGACCGGAACAAAGCATAAGATTCATGAACACACATAATGCTCGAACTATCACATCTTCAGCTATTTTTTCCTATCTATCACCTTAGGGATTCGCAGGGTCACAAGTAATACACTTTGCAGATAAATACAAACCTCATATATATGATAAACCAATATAGGTTCAGTACTGAAATTATGTCACTCGGGTCCTAGTAACAAGCATTAAACATAGCAAAGGTGTACCAACACTCATACATAAATATCTTTAAGATGAACACCTAAAATCTCGATACATATGGAGGATTACATGATCAATCTCATCCAAAACCCGTCCACCTCTTAAGCCTAAAGAGAACTACTCACTCATGGTGATGGAGAGTGAGTCCATGATGGTTGGTGATGACATCGGTGGCGGTGATGATGAAGAAGCCCTCCAAATTCCTCTCTTCGAGGTGGAGAGCAGTATCAATCAGACCCCCGAAACGAAGATTGTGGTCTTAGCGGCGCTCTGTTTTGTGAAACGTCGTGTCCTTCCAAGGGGTAGGTTTTTAGGGTATATAAGGTGCCTCACGAAGGAGGGAGGCGAGACGACGACCGAGGGCCGAATGGGCCTGGGTGGCGCGCCCAAAGAAGTAGGGCGCGCTACCTGGCCTCGTTCGGGCCTCGTGGATCCCCTCTCGTGATCCAAAACTCCCGGTCCCTTCTTTTGATGAAAAACTTCCGTGGTATTTTCCTTCGATTTTATTTCCTGCATCCAAATATGGTGACATTTCGGAGCAAATCATTGAGCCAAGTGCTTGGAAAAGTAGATACATTTGAGATGTATCACCGGTCTCTACGGACAGGATGTCAGACGAGCGCAATGACTCTTCTCGCCACGTTGGATTTCAAAGATGGGCCCATCACGGCAGAAAAAGCAACGGCGAGTCAAGTTTTTAATGACTGCTCGGAGAGTTCGGCTGCCGCCTTTAATGAATACGGCACGGGCATAGATCGATGTGACAGATTTGTCGCCTTCTAATGGAGGAGACGGTGTTGCTAGACATGGCTCACCTTCTCGTGCCGCCGAAGGTCTTGCTGCCCATGGCTAAACATGTTGAATGCCAAGCCGGCGCCGACTCTTGTGCCAAATGTTTAGACGAAGGACAAGGACGACAACTTCAACGAGGTGTGGGGGTGACAACGACGACTGAGACGGTGGCGATGGCGCTGACAACCTTGACTAAATCGCTTTGTACCAATAGTTAGTTTTTTATATTTTTTTACTTCAAATTCCGCAAACTATGTACAAATTTGAATGGACTTCGGTGTCTTTTCAAGTTGTTGAAGTTAAAAAAAATTGTGGAACGACCGTATTGGGTTCGTCGGTTTGGAACACCCGCCGAGGGAGCTAGTGCTAGTGCCCCCAATAGTTTTGTTGCCGACTACTATATGGGGTGCGCCAGTGGAGATGCTCTTATATGTTCTAGAAGGAAGTCGAGTATGTAAACATGGCATTAATACTTGAATGGATGACATTGGATGCATAAGGGAACTATGAAGAAACATCCATAAATTAGAAGCAACAAGAGGGAATCTACAAGAGAGCCATCGAAGGCCGGTCATCAGGTTATGACAATGAGGCGGGGCAAAGGAACTTAGGAGACTCACATGCCTTGTATCATTGAGAACAACATACACGTGTAGTACATCCAACAAGACCCACCCCCCCCCCCTCATACACGTGATGTCGCCGACACCCGGTGATGACGATGATATGGTAGGATAGAGGTGGCGCTTTGGGGCTAGGGCCCATGGCCGCCTAAGAGGGCATGTTGTGTACTACTTTTCTCAATCACAAGTTTGTTTCATACTAGTAACCACACAAAAAATAGGATATGATACATGTATTTTGAGTTCAACCAATATTTTGTCTAAAATGGTTGTCAATTCCACCAAATTGAGAAACATATAAAACAACAAAAATAACAAGGTTCATGATCCACAAAAAAAAATAGGAGTTAGAAAAATCAATACTCTATTTTAAATTACGTGTGCAGTAGAAAAATTCTAATCATACAAATCGAAGACATGCACCACAATTTTTCAAACAAAAGATAATATGGTCATGATCGCTTACCTCCTCGAAATAGGCTTTCGCCCCGCTATATTAATATAGCAACCACGATACAACAAGCATGCTGGGGCCGCAGCACAACCAAGCCCAAAGGAACCAACAGAGAAAAAGAAAAAGAAAAAGAATGCCAACACCGGCAGATCGACAAGAACGAGGACAACCCGCCACCGCTGCGCCTCCCGGAAAAGTCCTACCACACTCCTAGCACTCCGAACTACCGCGTACCAAACAACACCTTCAACAAGGAGGACGACGATGACGCCGCTGCTGTCCGGACTAATCCTAGGGTTTCCCCCGGTCCACGGAGGGGATTGGGCGAGGGGGTACACCCGACGCCCTCCAGGAAGGCAAGGCGGCGCCCTCGGGCGTCACCGCGATGGCGTCGGCAAGGCCAACAAGGATTTCTCCCAACCCCCAACACCACCACCCCGTTCATCCGAAGTGCTCCGCCCAACCAACCGCCCACAAGCACGCGCCACCACGATCTTGACGTCATCCTCGCTGTCTCCCCGGTGGTCCTCGACGCGGGGCCTAGGATGATGTGACCGAAGAGGCGGGGCCGGGGGAAGCAGCACCATAGCCTAGCGGGAGGGAACTACCTCCACCGCAATCGCGGGAGCCGACCGGACATGGCGGCATGGGACAACCGGGCCCGCCCGGCCCGGTACGCCCACGCCGCCAAGCCGCCGCTAGCCGGCCATGGCGCCGCCGCCACCCTGCCACCACCGCCCCAGCACCACCGGAACCCGGGAACACCGCCGCCGGTCGGGGGAGCTACGGCCCGCCCAGCCCGGATGGGGCCCGAGCGGCCCGGATCCGGGCGGAGCGAGGAACCGCCGCCACCACCCCGGCCGCGCCGTGCCGCCGCCAGCGGCGACGCCGCCGCACCTCCGACCACCCCGGCGCGCGGAAATCACGCCGCCGCACCGGACCGCCGCCGCCCGAGATCACCGCCGCCGTCCCGAGGCCCCCGCGCCCCCGTCCTAGCCGCGGGTAGAGTCCGGCCCGCCATCGCCGGCACCGCACGGGCAAGGCCCGGCGGCGCACGCCGACGGCGGCGGCAGGGGAGAGGAGGGGAGGGGAGCTTGCCGCCGGAGAGGGAGATGCGCGCCCGGCCACCGCAGGGGGGCGGCGCGGGTCGCGAGAGGGGAGGGGGTCGCGGCGCGGGTCGCGAGAGGGGAGCGGGTCCGTTGAAGAGAATCTCTATGGTCATGATCGCTAGTACGACTACAATTAAGATTCTGAAAAAAAGGTGCGACTGCAATTAACTCAGCGGAGTTAAGACACTGCACTTCCGTCACCAAAGATCGCATCAATTACAGTTAGCACTTTGTTCAAGATAAAATTAACAAAAATGATGATCAATTATTGTTCTCTGAGCCGGTAGTACAGGTCTCTCTCCGCCAGTGTGCACGAGTTTTTTTTTTTTTAAATAAGGGCCTCCTCTTGTCTTCCCTTCCCCCTTCCCCCATGGGAGGAGAGGAGTGGAAGCAGCGAGAGAGAAAACAGAAGAGGAAGAACAGTTCTTCCCATTTCCCCTGGGTAATGGATCAGAAAATTCCACGCTTCCCACTTGTATAAATACACAAACCCACTACTTCCCCGGAACCGCAAATCAAGGCTGAACGCGACGCCTTTCTAGCGGTTTTCTGTTGCCAAGTTGGGGTTTATTTTTCGATCCGGGGGGCGGTGCTCTCCCTCGTCTTGGCGGTTTCCAGTGGAATTCCGAGTCCTTTTCTGTCGAGTTTTTGGTCTGAATTTCTTGCTGTTTTTCTCTTCATTCTCGTTGTCTCCTTCCCCCATTCCTTTCCGCCTGGAACCTGTCACGGTTCGGTTGGTTTACTGAGTGAGAGAAAGAGTAATCAAAGAACGAAATTTTGATTCCAAACTAAATCTACATTGAGGTGAATGTGTTGGAAGCAGCAGTCATCATAGTTGGGTTTGATCCATCCAAGAACGTTGCTGTCCGGGTGAGCTTTTGGCCTCTGCGCCGTCTCTGATTATTCTTTAAAGCTACACAACAAAAGCTTACGCAGAGGTTGCCATTTTTTTCATCATTAGTAAAGGCCTCTGCTGCCTGCACAGGTATTCCTAGGCGAGGCGATGCTGCGCAACAGATCGAGAAGAGCAGTTGGTGCCAAGCAAGGAGGAGGTCTCATGCCTCAGCCTGAGCAACCCCTCGCCACTGCCACTGCTCAATCTCCGAGGCAGATGAATCCGTCTTCTTCTTCTGCGACAGCTCCTGGGTTCCCTTCCCCGAGGCCGTTCATGGCGCTCCCGCAGGCCGGGTTCTTGGACGGTGCCGAGGGGCCGTCCTCATCCATGAGCCCCACCTCCATTCTTGAGACCAAGCAGTTCTGCTGCTCTGCCCTGCCCCCGTTCCTGTCGGAGAGAAGCCTCAGGAGGGCTCATATGGAGATAGCTGCTCCGGAGCCGGCCAGCGCCGGCCTCGCCGACGTGCTCCGGGAGCACAGTAACGCCAACACCGTCGGTGGCGGCAAGGTGGTGTTCGGGTCGCAGCTCAGAATCCAGGTCCCTTCCGGCAGGGCGGTGGAGCTGGTGTCCTCCCCGATAGAGTTCGGTGTCAAGAACCGGGACGCGCAGCTGGCCGTCCTGTCGCCGGCGAGGAGGTTCTTGCCGGAGGTGGTCAGCTCGCCTACCGCGCGGGTGTTCGCCGCCGGCGTCGCCCCGGGGGAAATGGCGATGTCGGAGGACTACACGTGCGTCATCTCTCGCGGCCCAAACCCGAGGACCAGGCACATCTTCGATGACTGCATAGTCGAGAGCTGCGGTGATGTGCTCGTGGACAAGATGGACAAAGGAGCAGGCGGCGCTGTCGACGGTCAAGCCGTGCCGGCGAGCGGCTTCTTGAGCTACTGCCAGGCATGCCACAAGCAAATTGGACATGGCAGTGACATATTCATCTACCGGTGAGCTTTTTTTCTCTTTCACCCTGTAATGATGCTTACTGTATGCAGATCTTCAGTTTGCTTGTCGGTTCAGAAAGTATAAATACTAAAATTTTAATACGAAATAAACGTTAGTTTTAGACGTTGCATAGAACTGATCGGAATTGCATATATTTTGGTGATTGATCTTTATCGAAAAAAACATTTTGGTGATCTGTGCGGCTGTTTCTGCTGCTTGCTTACGTATACACGAATAGTCTGTTCATGCCAAATGTAAGTTGGTCTGAATTTTGCAACATGATCTTCTATATGTCAACCTTGGACAACAACACTTGCACTTCAGATACTGAAACACTAGCAACGTTAGCATAAAGTTCTGTATGTGATAGATGCAGAACAGTTTTTATTTACGGCTATCAGACATGGAGACTGCTTCAATGATTGCAAGTTTTATCCAATCACCAATTTGCAGATTGTTGATGTATATATCAAGATACTATGTTATATTATACTTCATCAAGATTATGTCAGTGTATATGCCATTCTTCGTTGATGAGTTCGATTCTTGATTCATCATACTTTAAAAGATTTTAGTAGGCCTTGTTTACTTGGAGTAGTTCTTTCATAGAGACTTGTTTTGATTCCTCATTGCTGTCACATAGAAAACTATGCCAAATGAGCTCATTATCTTAATACGGGAGATTTGTTAACAATTTCCTAGGGACTAAATTATTTGGTTGGTGCTAAGTGCTAAACTAGGTCCATGTCCCAAGCCTCTTGTGCTCCTACTCCTGACCCTGACCCGGACCAGCTACCGTCATCAGAAAAACAAAAACAAAAACAAAAGAACACATCGTAGTTGCTAGTTTGTGCCAAAAGATTATACTGAGTTTGCTTCGATAGGACGGTGAAAGGGATCTGTGCCATGTCTTGTTCTTGGTTCTCTTGCTTGCTGCATGGTCCATGGATTGAACCGATAAACTGAAGCTTAGAGATGTGCTAAAATATTTTTAGTTTCACGAATTCAAATGCTATCTTCTTGATCAGAGTAGTTTTACCTGTGCTTGCACTTTGCACAAAGACGTAACATGAACAGATTGCCACCCAAAGCTCTGTGCTTATAATAATTCAGCACTTGGGCCATTGGCATTCTTGTGTGATATAATTGGTTCTTATCTTTCTTCAGGGGTGAGAAAGCATTCTGCAGCAGCGAGTGCCGGTACCGGGAAATGCTTTTCGACGAAGCAGTGGACAACTTGCGCTAGCTAAACGAGGGAGGGTGTTTCGTAAGAGAAATTCAGTGGAGGAGAAGGCTTGATCCTGAATAACCTGAGATGAGATTTTTATTTTATTTTATTTTTTCTCAACTTTGCAAGGACGGAAGTTGTTTTTGGTCATGGAGGACGGAATGATTTAGTCTTTTGCGGATTAAAGACCTTTGCCCACTTCTGCAAGAGGTTGCACTGTTGGAGTTGGAGATTGATGTCCTGGGGCTACTTGTTCGTGTGACATTCCAGTTAGTTGAAATTTGATGCTCATGTTCAATTCTGCCCTGTGGTGCAGTATACTTTTGGCTAGATGTGATATGAAACCTTTTGTACCAGGATGAACTCTGAGATTTTGTTCAATAAACTATTAGGGAAGCAATTTAGTCCTTATGGCTCTTTTAACAGTTCCACTCCTTCAAAACCAAAAAAAAAGTACTGTTGATCAATATATATTGGGTCTTCTATCACCATTAAACTCTTTACTTGCTTATATATCAAAAGAGAAGATGGAACTGAAAAAAACTTGCACCTCTTTCAGTGATTCAGGGCACAAAAGTAGAGCCTGGGTCAGTCAGTCATCTCGAAAAGGGTTCATAGGTTTGGTTGGACCGGTGGAGTGTGTTAGTCTGGCTGTAGCTAGCAGCTTTGCAATGGCCCATCAGTTGTACTAAAATGCAGCATCCCCCACAAGCATAATGAGGGCTCAACAGCTCCTAATCATCACACTGTTTGTGTAATCGGTGAGTGCTGGACCAACATGATTATGATTGTCATGCCATCATTCATTAGCGAGTTCTGTTTTGTACTGTTGGATATCTTTTCTTTTGCTTTTGGTTGCTGTTGCTGCATTATTGGGGTTTGTACGGCTGCGCATAAATTTAAGCACCTGTACTTTGGGACCGAAATCATGGTTTGGGGGATTTGAGCTTTTGGACCCCTGATAGGTTTCCTCTTCTCCATTTGCGTTTTGTTACTACATCTGATTGCTGATACGCTAGTTTGTCTGTATTTTGGAAGAAGGCTTATTTTGCTTTCCGAGGAAATAAAGTGTTGTACTGAAGTTCGATTTTCTGTAATGTTTCTACACAGTTTTTGTAACCTGAATTATGCACTCTGGATAGCTGCTGCATCTTAGGGCTCCTTTGATTTATAGAAAATAAAGTGTTGTACTGAAGTTCGATTTTCTGTAATGTTTCTACACAGTTTATTTAACCTGAATTATGCACTCTGGACAGCTATTTTCTGGAGGGAGGTGTGGACAACTAATGTTTTGCTGATACACTAGTTTGTATGTATTCTTAGACCAACACTGTTCGGGCCCTTCTTTTTTTTGAGTACATGCATGATTCACCATAACATCAAGGTGGTTTGTAGATCGATGATATCGTGCTTTCCGCACGATGGGCCCTTTGATTCATAGGATAGGAAAACAAAAGCATAGGATTAAGATGTCATGTCTACTTGAATTCCATAATTACATGAAGTGTTTTTGATTGTAGCAAAGGAATTTTTTACGAGGTATGATCTAATGTTTTTCCCTATAAGATTTACACTACAAGATTCTTGTATGATTACTTTCTATAGGATATATTCATATGAATCAGACAACGATCCAACTCCTTCACAATTCTTATGAATTAAAGAAGACCTTAAAATGATTCTTTGTTGAAAGAGTGGAGTGTCATCATCATATATAGTCTCTATCCTAGTAGCTATATTATTTAAACGAGTGAAATAGTTCTGAAGTTTAGTACTCGGAAATCACGTTATTCGTACTTATTGCTGATCTTGACAAGGACATCGTCCATGATATATTCGGGCAGGCCGCCGGTAGTGAAATACCGGCGACATACTATTGCATGGAACTTTTTAGGTGCGCCGTTTAGAATTGGTAAATACTATTTATCGTAGTCCGATGTAAAGAAAACATCGGACCGATCCGATGCCACCCATTCCAATTTCATTGCACGGCCCGCATGCATTAAGCCTTCTCAAAGAAAAAACAAATCGAGACCATTAATCTCGCATGTTGACCACCGTCACCCCGAAATTTCGTGCAGTTGGCACCTTCCTAAAATTCTCCATCGGTGAGCTCCTCCCAAAATCGATCTGATGCCGCCGCCTCTGCTCTCCCACCGTGCCCCAGCTCCACCCCCCACCTCGTCGCGCCGCCACTCATCTCCCAATGACGCAACTATCTCCCATCTATGTGGTTACCTGCGCCTTCACCTGGTTCAAGCCCTGCGTCGGCGCCGCTCCGTCGCGGGGAGTCGTCGTCAAGGCGTCCCTGGCCGCGGCCGGCCGGAAGTCTAGAGGCTACACACCGCATGAAGCTGCAGGCCGGAGGGACGACCGTATGTAGACCTCACGGAGCAGCATGCTGGACTTGGAGGCTACTTCCTTGAACAACTAACGTAGGTATTTGCAACTGACATATGTCCCAATATAGGGCTTAGGTTTTTCTGAAGTTACACTGGTAATTATCATATAATTACGCATCCACAAGACCAGTCCGTTGAGTAGTGCTAATTTGAAATTTATACTATTGGGATAGTGTATATGAAATTTGTGTGCTTCCGATTTAGATCTTTATGTTGAGATGGCACTAATCTCTTGCTATGTGATGCATGTCATGATTTGGGATGGGATGACACTAATATCTCTTGCTATGTGCTGCATGTCATGATTTGGGATGGTATATGATATTTATGTTCTTCCAATATGTATGATTTGGGATGGGATGACACTAATATCATGCTTCAAAATAACCATGCTTCATATGTACATTAGGTTTCTTTCTTTAGTCTGAATAGTTTGCTTCATATAACCATGCTTCACGCTTGTTGATTTTTGGTATGTCATTTTCGTTACCATTGCAATTCAAATATTATCCTCATGATACTAGTTACAACATTGATGCTTCCAACCATTTATGTGTTTCTTCCTGAAAGTTTGCATAAATAGTACCATGCTTCTACCTTTTGTTAATTTGTTTTTCAAATTGTCAAATTTTAAACATTGCCCCATGCTTCCTACTCTTTTTTTTATCATATATGTTGCTCATGGTTGAAGTGAACACATTTCAGATTACCTTTCTTTTCGAATGGTTGCCATCCTCCGGCTACAACTTGAGCACGAGATTGCGTTGGTCAACGTTTTATATGCTCTCTTGAAACCAATGTTGATAGAAACAAATGTTGTCACATTGGAAGCAAACACTATGTCCTTTGTAAGAAAATTATGTTATTGGTTGGAAGCAATGTTAATATAAATGAATATTTGTTGCATCTTTTCTATATGGCGGAAATGAAATACTAGGAAGTAACAACCTCCAATTGTTTTGGAAGCAATCAATTTGGCCACGAGAAGCAAAACATTCTTCCTAGGAAGCTATATTATCCAGTCGAAAATAAATTTTCAACGCTCAGAAATAAGAGTTGGATATGCCATGCTTATTCAAAAAATAATAACAAGGATTTTTTCCAACAAAAGGGGGCTTCCAGTGCTGAATACAATGCTTCCCAGGTACAAAACTATGTTGTTGTCACTGAAAAAGTCGTAATTGGTTACAGCTCATAATTTCCCAAATCAATCCGCTGAAAATAAGCTTAGTATATTCTTAGTATATTCTTGATTAAAAGTATATTACTATCGCAAGGATCCAGGTCAACAAAAAACTATCGCAAGGACATCAATTACATTCAGCGTTTACAATATGTTCAGTTCCTCCGGGTAGAACAAGTTGGGAAGGAATCCCGGTTTCAGATTTAACTTGTTATTACCAGTAGAAATTTACACGACGACCGAAATGCCGCCGCGATCACGCGAGCCGTGGACGGTCGGACGACAGGAAGCTGTACACCGCGGCGTCCTTGGCGTCGACGCCGCCGGGGCCGCGGCGGACGATGTAGCTGCGCAGCACCCCTTCCCTCTGGAACCCGGCCTTCTCCAGGGCCCTCTGCGACCGCGCGTTCCCGACGTCCGTCACCGCCTCCAGCCTCTCCAGAGTCCAGCCCCGGCAGCTCCTCGAACACCCTCCCCACCACCTGCACGCGCGAACGCACGCGTCGATCGTCAAGAACGCAACTCAGTCGCGGCGGGGCCGCACGCCGCCGCAGCGCTGGTGATAAACTGCTACTAATAGCTTACCATCTTGATGGTGGCGGTGGCGATGCCGCGGCCCCAGTGGTCGTGCGCCAGCGCGTAGCCGAGGTTGGCCCGGTGGCCGCCCTCGTCGGCGTAGGGCCACACGTTGACCTGCCCCACGGGCCGCCCTCCGTCGACGCAGATGGCGCGGAACCACGGGTGGCCGAGCACGGTGTCCCTGATCTGCGCCGATGCCTCCTCCCTGGTCGCGCACAGGGGACGCTTCAGGTGGCGCATCACGCGGTCGTCCGACGCCCACGCCATGAACGCGTCGACGTCCTCCAGGCCCAGCGGCCGGAGCCACACCGCGGGCGCCGGTTGGGCGTCAGAGCCATCCACCTGCCGCCCCTGATGCCGCGCGTCGCCCTCAGGCTCCATCGCTCGCTGCCTTGCCTTGCCCGTCGGCGCAATCACTTGGCGCTAGTATAGTTGATTGTTATGTGTGTATCGATTGCCAATATATGAGTCAAACAAAAATGGATTAGAGGATGATGCTAGAACTAATACTAGTTTAACAGCATAAGCAAGCCAGCAACATTATCTTTGCTTTCTTTTAGATAAAAGGGAGTCATCCCCGATTTCATTATGGAAACCAGTTGTTACAAAGTAACATCCACAAGAGCAAACACCGCACAAAATAGGTGCTTAAGGTATATTACAGAGACTAAAATCTCTAGTTCTTGACAGCAAAGAAGAGGAAGAAAGGAGGAGAAAAAAGCAGACACAAGCTGGAGAAGCTGAAATCTACTATCCGTGAACAAACTGCTCCTGCTTTTTTGCAAGCTTTCTCTTCTTCTTCTTTCCTTCTCTTCCCTTTTATTTCCCTACATCATCAACCTTGGCGTCCAGGAGATCCAACTTTTTCTTGACCCAAACACTTCCTTTGCTACTCTTTCCAGCACCGTTTCACATAATTCCAACCTGCTCCTAGCGTCCTCCTTCACCTGCAAACAACTCCAAGAATTAATATAATAGCAAATTTTCAAAACAACATAAGGTTCATCAGGCCATTCTTTTTCAAAGCATGCCAAATATCTTGTTTTCCAGATACTCCAAATAACAGCAGCAACCCCCACTGCAAGGATCTCTTTCTTCTCCCCCCCAAAACATTTCAACCAGTTGGAAATGCAATGATCGGCCGAATTAAATTGGAATTTCAAACCAAAGGTGCAACTGACCACATTCCAAATGTATCTAGCCAGGAGACATTTGATGAAAAGATGATTAATAGTTTCATTACACCCACAGAAGAGACATTTCTTCTCACACTTGCCTCCCCTTTGCAACATGACATCTCTTGTAAGTAAGCTTTTCTTTAACATCAACCACAACAAAGTCTTAATTCTAAGGGGTATCTTAACTTTCCACATAAATTTATAAGGAACACATCATTACATTGCATTGCTAGATATAGAGCTTTAACTGAAAATTCCCATGTGTTGGTCAATTTCCAAACCAACCTGTCAGGTTCATTATTCAGTGTAACCCTCTCTAGAAAATTCTTTAAATTAAGCCATTGCTCTCTAAGTCCTCCCACCATTGCTCTTCTGAATCTAAGCATTCTCACACCTACATCAAAAACTTCTTTAATTGTCACATTCCTATTCATAGATACCAAAAACAGTCTTGGGAAGGTTTTGGCCAGACAGGATGGACCTATCCATTGATCTTCCCAAAAACTTGTTTTTGATCCATCCCCAATTTGGATTTTGCAATATTGCCAGAAGGATTTCTTGATCTCCATTAAACCTTACCAGAAATGTGAGTCTCCATTTTTGGTGACTGTCTGGCAAAGAGTTTGTTTCTAAAGATACTTTTTCCTAAGGATTTTTTTGCCAAATACCATCTTCATTAAAGAGTTTCCATAACCACTTAGCTAATAAGGCAATATTAATTTTCTCCAAGTCTAGAACCCCTAAACCACCTTGATCTTTTGGCATACACACTGTTTACCAAGTGATATTTCTTTTTACCTTCAGTTTCATCACACAAGAAATTATTCCTAGTCCTATCCAGTTTCTCTTTCACACCAACTAGCATCCTATAGAAGGAGAGCATATAAAGAGGGACACTGGTCAGGGATGAGTTGATCAGGGTGACTCTTCCTCCCATTGCCAACATTTTTCCTTGTCAAGGTCCTAGTTTATTTCTCATTTTTCATTCAGTAGAGTCCCAATCAGAATTCTTCAATCTTTTTTTGTTTATTGATACTCCCAAATGATAAGGGGTGGCCCGATTTTCTCAGTAAGCAACGGTGGTGATGATGATCACGGGATGAACACAACGGATGAACACGACGATGTAGTGGATGCTAACTTGTATGACGCAACGAGATCTCTCGATTGGTCCATGTCGCCAATGCAACAGCTCTCAACCCTGCAAGATATTCGCAACTCCACACACTTGCGCACGTAGCCGCCGACCACGAAGCGGTAAGTTGCAATCTACTAATTCTCAATGGAACAACAGATCACACAAGACTTTCAGATCTACACCAAATCAAGCAATATGGTGTAGGGATTCAATAGTTTTGCAGAGCAAACAACTAAGAACTAGGGTTTATCTTAAACGTGGTCTAAAGCTACTTTGGGGGCGTCCTAGGCACTTATATAGGGGTTCAGGACGACCTCAGGTCAAAAAGATACAAAAATAACCGACCCAGAATAGATCTGGTCGAGACAGACTCGGACTCGGCCGGTCTGGGGGCCGGTCGACCGGGTCTGGGACCGGCCGATCCGGTTCAAACCGGATCTGGCGCCGGGTGGAAACCGGGCGACACGTCCTAGCTTACTGGACAGTGCCCCGGTTGGCACAAGCAGGAAATCCGGTTTGGACCGGGCGACGTCGGCGTGGAAGCCGGCCGACCGGGCTTGGGACCGGATGGCCCGGCGGCACGGCCGGTTGGACCGGCCCTGGCGCCGACCTCCTGAACTTCATCTCTTCCTCTCGCGCATGCCTCCCGCTCCTCCCTCGCGCATCCATGAGATGTCTTCATGTCCAGCTCCATGTCCAGCTTCACGTCCAGCTTCTGATCCAGCTGCTCCTCTCCTCCTCGTGCGATGCTTGCTCCCTCCTCATACCTGATCATACATAAATAATAGGACTTAGGCAGTATAAATTTCTCATCGATCAAAGTAGCATTTAGGAACAAATTCACCTGTTGTTTAAGTAGCTTCGCACGAGCTCGTGTCATTGGTCCAATCCTAACTTCATTGGACTTGAGCTTCACAACAGGATCATCTTCTTGTAATGACGAAGGTAGTAGTGAGGTAGGGATGTCCTCATCATCTCCCCCCTTCAAAAGGCGTCGACCTCGACGCTCCAAGGTCTTCTCCATCATATGGTGTCAAATCAGCAATATTGAAAGAATTACTGACACCAAACTCATCAACCGGAAGATCTATCGAGTATGCATTATCATTGATCTTGGCAAGCACTTTGTAAGGACCAGCACCACGAGGAAGCAACTTGGACTTCCGCAGCTTCGGGAACCTATCCTTGCGAAAATGTACCCAGACCATATCACCAGGCTTGAACAATATCTCCTTGCGCTTCTTATTCATCCTTGCAGCATTGCTCTTGCCTTTCTTCTCTATCAACTCTTTAGTCTTCACATGTATCTTCCGTACAAAATCTGCCCTCTTTGATGCCTCCATATTGACTCTCTCATGTATGGGCAAAGGCAACAAATCAAGTGGAGTAATGGGTTTGAAACCATACACCACCTCAAAAGGACACAGCTCTGTGGTAGAATGTACCGCCCTATTATAAGCAAACTCCACATGCGGCAAATAATCTTCCCACTCCTTCAGGTTCTTCTTTATCATGGATCTCAACAATTGTGACAATGTTCTATTCACCACTTCAGTTTGACCATCAGTTTGGGGATGACAAGTAGTACTGAATAGTAGCTTTGTCCCCAGCTTTCTCCACAGCATCTTCCAAAAGTACCTCATAAACTTCACGTCACGATCAGAAACAATAGTCTTCGGGATTCCATGTAGACGTACAATCTCCCTGAAAAACAGGTTAGCAATATGCGACGCATCGTCGCTCTTGTGACGAGCAATAAAGTGTGACATCTTAGAAAATCTATCCACTACCACAAATATAGAATCATGGCCTCTCTTAGTACGCGGCAAACCCAACACAAAATCCATACTAATATCCTCCCAAGGGGTAGTAGGTGCCGGTAAAGGAGTATACAAACCGTGAGGCTTCAGCTTGGACTTGGACTTGTTGCAAGTAATGCATCTCTTCACATACCTGTCCACATCCCGCCTCATCTTTGGCCAATAAAAGTGGCCAGCTAGCATGAGTAGCGTCTTCTCACGCCCAAAGTGACCCATCAAACCTCAAGCATGTGATTCCTGCAATAAGAGCAAACACACAGACGATTCTGGAACACATAGTTTATTAGCCCTAAACAAGAACCCATCATGTATGTGATAATTTTCCCATGCTTTACCAAGAGCACACAAGCAATATGGTTCAGCAAAATCATGATCAGTGGCATACAAATCACATAGTATCTCTAAACCAGGAATTTTAATATCAAGTTGAGTTAATAGCATATTTTTCCTAGATAGAGCATCAGCAACAATATTATCTTTTCCCTTCTTATGCTTTATAATGTATGGAAAAGACTCAATGAACTCAACCCACTTAGCTAGACGCTTATGCAAACTAGATTGAGCTTTCAGATATTTCAAAGCTTCATGATCAGAATGTATGATAAATTCTTTTGGCCACAAGTAATGTTGCCAAACCTCAAGAACTCTAATTAAAGCATACAATTCTTTATCATATATAGGATAGTTCAACTTAGCACGAGAAAGTTTCTCAGAAAAATATGCAATTGGGTGACCCTCTTGCATCAACACACCACCAATTCCAATACTACTAGCATCACATTCAATCTCAAATTGCTTATTGAAATCAGGAAGTGCTAGTAATGGTGCAGAAGTTAACAATCTCTTAAGTTCATCAAAATCAATGCAATCCTTTTTAGTCAAATCATTCAAAGGTGCAACAATAGTACTAAAGTTGGGCACAAATCTTCTATAAAACCCAGCTAGACCATGAAAACTTCGTACTTGACTCACATTCATGGGAGTAGGCCAATTTTGAATAGCTTCAATTTTAGACACATCTACTTCTACTCCATGCTTAGAGACAACATAACCAAGAAATATGACCTTATCTTTGCAAAATGTGCACTTCTCAAGATTACCATAGAGTTTATTATCATGCAACACTTGCAAAACATGTCGAATATGTATAGTATGATCAGATTCATTGCGGCTGTAGATTAATATGTCATCAAAGTACACCACCACAAATTTGCCAATAAAATCACGCAAAACATGGTTCATCAGTCTCATGAAAGTGCTAGGTGCATTAGTTAAGCCAAAAGGCATTACTAACCACTCATATAAACCAAATTTTGTTTTAAAGGCTGTTTTCCATTCATCCCCTTCTTTCATCCTAATTTGATGATAACCACTACGCAAATCAATTTTAGAGAAAAGAGCAGCACCACTCAATTCATCTAGCATATCCTCTAAACGGGGAATAGGATGACGATATCGAATAGTAATGTTGTTTATAGCTCTACAATCTACGCACATACGCCATGCACCATGCACCATCTTTTTTAGGAACTAGAATAACATGAACAGCACAAGTACTAAGGCTTATGCGGATATAACCTTTGTCGAGTAGCGCTTGTACTTGCTTCTGTATCTCCTTCGTCTCTTAGGGATTTGTTCTATATGGCGCCCTATTGGGCAGCGAAGCTCCGACGATCAAGTCAATTTGATGCTCAATACCACGTAATGGTGGTAGTCCTGCGGATACCTCCTCCGGAAACACGTCACCGAATTCCTGCAAAATATTAGAAACACCAAGAGGAAGAGGGGTCATGTTGTTAGAAACCAAAACCGTACCCCTGTACAAAAGCACAAGAGGCATGGCCGTAGGATCCTCACTAAATTCTCTCATGTCTTCTTTGGTGGCTAAAAGCACTAAGGAATTCACTCTCTCACTTTTCGTTATATCACTCACGACATTACAATTCTCTCGCCTATCTAGAGGTGCATCCTCCAAGTTTACTTCAATCTTCTGACGAGAGTCATGGACAATCTGTTGTGGTGACATAGGCTGCAAGTTAATTTTCTTGCCCTTGAACTCCAACTGATATGTATTGGCACGGCCATTATGTTGCACAGAACGGTCATAGAGCCAAGGCCGACCCAATAGAAGGTGACACACCGTCATAGGAACCACATCAAAATCAATGCAATCCTTATACGGTCCAATCTCAAACTCAACACGCACCGTGTGGTTTACCTTCATCTTACCATTGTCTCTCAACCACTGAATATAGTATGGATGCAGGTGCGGTAGATACTTCAACTTCAGCTTGGTACACAATTCCTTGCTTGCTAAATTGCGGCAACTCCCGCCATCAATAATGACCTTGCAAGCCTTGTCAGGACCAACTAAAGCTTTTGTTTGGAACAAATTGCAGCGCTGAGTAGATGCACTAGGCAACACATTAAGAGCACGCTGCGACACAACAATGGTGCGAGCATCAGACGGATATGCATCTTCACCATCAGTGTCATAGTCATCATCTTCTGGAGCATTAGGATCAACATCATCTCCAGTCTCATACTCATTGTCCTCATTAATAATCATAACTTTGCGGTTAGGACAATCTCTCTTGAAGTGACCCTTGCCACCACATGTATGACAAACCATATCACGGTTGCGCGTAGTAGACATGCTAGAACCACTCGTACTTGCAGCAGATTCTGACTTCTTTGCGTTAGACACATTGGAGACCGGCTTGCTAGGCGGAGTAGAGTAAGGTGCAGAGCACGTCGATGGCGCCGGCACCGTAGGTGGGGGCGCGCGAGGCGTGAAGCGCCCAGCTCCTGTAGCACGTCCCTTAACCTTTGCTTCGTCAGCCAACTGTGATTCAGCTTCTCTTGCATGATGTAACAATTGATTCATATTGGTGTAGCTGTAATGACGAACAATGCCTTTGATATCATACTTCAATCCATTGAGAAAACGCTGCATTGTCATCTCTAGAGACTCACGGACACGGCCACGCTGCATAAGCATCTCCATCTCCATGTAGTATTCATCCACAGTCTTCACACCTTGCCTCAATAGGGCCAACTTATCATATATTGTACGCAAATAATTAGTGGGCACAAAACGAGAATTCATCGCCTCCTTCATAGCACGCCATGTGATAATAGATGGCTCACCATCCTGTTATCGATTACGAACAAGTGCATCCCACCAACGCAATGCATAGCCATCAAATTCGGAAGAAGCAAGCTTGATCTTCCTATCTTCAGTGTAATTCGGATGTAAGCTCCATAACTTCTCAATCTTGAGCTTCCAAGTGAGGTATTCTTCAACATCAGCTCCTCCTTCAAACTTAGGTATGGAGAACTTGGGCTTACCCAATCCATCTTCCTCATCAAGTCCACGACCATGGCGGCCAAGTGGAGCCCAACCACGAGGACGGTCACCACGACCAGGTGCATCATCAGCATCTTCATCTTGTTGTTGTTGTTGGTTTGTAAGATTCTCAACAGTCATTGTTAAAGTTCAAAGACTGCGCTGGATATCCGTCATTTGATCTGCCATTGTAGTGACGGTCGCATTAGTAACATCCAGCTTTTGGGAGATCTCTTGGACCTTGCCCCTAAGCTCATCATCCTCGGTGCGGAATTCATGTCGCATCTCATTACGAAGAGCTTCATAATCCCTCCATGTCATCAAATCAGCAGCATCCTTGTCTTTCTGGTTAACAATTTTTGCATCACTAGAAGACATGGTTAGTAGGTTAGTGCACTAAAACAAATATATATGTGGTGGTACTCTCACAACTCCCTCAAAACTGATAAGAAAATGAGATCTTACCGTTCCAAAGTAAATTAGTGTTGCTTACCACTTTGTAGTAAAAACTAGTGCACGGATGTAGCGAAGCGAATATCAAGGGTATAAGAACAATCACACGACAAAGCAGGATATATGTGGGGCTGTAGGCAGGCTAACTATTTGCACCAATAACAAGATCTAGCGCTGACCGTAGACAACCAAAGATACTCACACAAGGCGATAAATGTGGCAATGCAACTATATGGAGGAAAGGTTGCAATGCACTCGAGAGACGCTAGCAAAGCTCAACGGAACAGGCACAAGATTGCTCAACTACAGGTGCAGTAAAGAAAACTTAGGCCTTCACTTGAGTCAACTAACACTTCACTTTTCTTTTTGTATTTTCTTTTTGTAACGCAGCTATGTAGCTCTTTTTTCTTCTTTTCTATTTTCTCTTTTTTTTTGATATGACACAACTCCTTGATAACACGGCCAACAAAATATGAAAAGCAACAAAACCCTAATGAGCAGCCTGTCGAGCGGTAAAACTAGTCTGTTCTGGGGAAGTTCCTAGCCACGCATATCGATAGACTGTGTCTATGGTTGGGAACAAGCACACTGTACGCTATGTGTACTCGGAGTAACAAAAACTCATACACTATGATAAAACTAGATGATAGAGGAGACTCAAACCCTAACAATACTAGATGAAAGAAAAAGATACGCAAAAACAACTACGAAAAGCAACTAAAACTTGAAATTAGTGCAATCTAAAGCTATGACAAACCCTAACCCTAATATTTTTGGCTTTTTCTGGATAGGAAAACACTCACAACTCAACTATGGGGTGGATTGTGGATGGCTTACCGAGGAAACCCGAGAATCTGATACCAAGATGATAAGGGGTGGCCCGACCTTCTCAGTAAGCAATGGTGGTGATGATGATCACGGGATGAACACAGCGGATGAACACGACGATGTAGTGGATCATAACTTGTATGACGCAACGAGATCTCTCGATTGGTCCCTGTCGCCAATGCAACAGCTCTCAACCCTGCAAGATATTCACAACTCCACACACTTGCGCACGTAGCCGCCGACCACGAAGCGGTAAGTTGCAATCTACTAATTCCCAATGGAACAACAGATCACACAAGACTTTCAGATCTACACCAAATCAAGCAATATGGTGTAGGGATTCAATAGTTTTGCAGAGCAAACAACTAAGAACTAGGGTTTATCTTAAACGTGGTCTAAAGCTACTTTGGGGGCGTCCTGGGCACTTATATAGCGGTTCAGGACGACCTCAGGTCGAAAAGATACAAAAATAACCGACCCAAAATAGATCTAGTTGAGACAGACTCGGACTCGGCCGGTCTGGGGGCGGTCGACCGGGTCTGGGACCGGCCGGTCCGGTTCAAACCGGATCTGGCGCCAGGTGGAAACCGGGCGACACGTCCTGGCTTACTGGACAGTGCCCCGGTTGGCACAAGCAGGAAATCCGGTTTGGACCGGGCGACGTCGGCGTGGAAGCCGGCCGACCAGGCTTGGGACCAGATGGCCCGGCGGCACGGCCGGTTGGACCGGCTCTGGCGCCGACCTCCTGAACTTCATCTCTTCCTCTCGCGCATGCCTTCCGCTCCTCCCTCGCGCGTCCATGAGATGTCTTCATGTCCACCTCCATGTCCAGCTTCACGTCCAGCTTCTGATCCAGCTGCTCCTCTCCTCCTCGTGCGATGCTTGCTCCCTCCTCATACCTGATCATACATAAATAATAGGACTTAGGCAATATAAAGTTCTCATCGATCAAAGTATCATTTAGGAACAAATTCACCTGTTGTTTAAGTAGCTTCGCACGAGCTCGTGTCATTGGTCCAATCCTAACTTCATTGGACTTGAGCTTCACAGCAGGATCATCTTCTTGTAATGACGGAGGTAGTAGTGAGGTAGGGATGTCCTCATCACCAAATATTTCATTGGTAATAAACCAGATTTACAAGTGAATATTCTTTCAAAATATTTTTCCCTATCTGAAGCCCCCCCAGACAATAAATATCACTTTTGTGGAAATTAATCTTCAGTCCTGACATCTGCTCAAATAGACAGAGAATTACTTTCAGGTTTCTAGCTTGGTCAAGATTATCTTCTAGGAGGAGGATGGTGTCATCTGCATATTGTAGAATAGTCACACCCCCCCTCCACAAGGTCTATACCTAGCACAGTCAGTAAACCCTCCTCTTGAGCTCTTTTAACAAGAACAACAAGGATATCTACAACAAGGTCAAAAAGAATGGATGAGAGTGGGTCCCTGATGCGCGTGAGACACACGTCCGTTGGGAACCCCAAGAGGAAGGTGTGATGTGCACATCAGTAAGTTTTCCCTCAGAAAGAAACCAAGGTTTATCGAACCAGTAGGAGCCAAGAAGCACGTTGAAGGTTGTTGGTGGCGGAGTGTAGTGCGGCGCAACACCAGGGATTCCGGCGCCAACGTGGAACCTGCACAACACAACCAAAGTACTTTGCCCCAACGTAACAGTGAGGTTGTCAATCTCACCGGCTTGCCGTGAACAAAGGATTAACCGTATTGTGTGGAAGATGATTGTTTGCGAAGAACAAGTAAAGAACAAGTATTGCGAGTAGATTGTATTTCGGATGTAAAGAATAGGACCGGGGTCCACAGTTCACTAGTGGTGTCTCTCCCATAAGATAAATAGCATGTTGGGTGAACGAATTACAGTTGGGCAATTGACAAATAAAGAAGGCATAACAATGCACATACATATATCATGATGAGTACTATGAGATTTAATCAGGGCATTACGACAAAGTACATAGACCGCTATCCAACATGCATCTATGCCTAAAAAGTCCACTTTCGGGTTATCATCCGAACCCCTTCCGGTATTAAGTTGCAAGCAACGGACAATTGCATTAAGTATGGTGCGTAATGTAATCAACACAAATATCCTTAGACAAAGCATCGATGTTTTATCCCTAGTGGCAACAAGCACATCCACAACCTTAGAACTTTCCGTCATCTGTCCCAGATTTAATGGAGGCATGAACCCACTATCGAGCATAAATACTCCCTCTTGGAGTTACAAGTATCAACTTGGCCGGAGCCTCTACTAGCAACGGAGAGCATGCAAGAACATAAAAAACTCATATATGATAGATTGATAATCAACTTGACATAGTATTCAATATCCATCGGATCCCAACAAACACAACATGTAGGATTACAAATAAACGATCTTGATCATGATAGGCAGCTCACAAGATCGAACATGATAGCACAATTAGGAGAAGACGACCATCTAGCTACTGCTATGGACCCATGGTCCAGGGGTGAACTACTCACACATCGATCCGGAGGCGATCATGGCGATGAAGAGTCCTCCGGGAGATGATTCCCCTCTCCGGCAGGGTGCCGGAGGTGATCTCTCGAATCCCCGAGATGGGATTGGCGGCGGCGGCGTCTCTGGAAGGTTTTCCGTATCGTGGCTCTCGGTACTGGGGGTTTCGCGACGAAGGCTTTATGTAGGCGAAGAGGTAGGTCAGGGGGCGTCACGAGGGACCCACACGCTAGGGCCGCGTGGCCAGGACCTGGGCCGCGCCGCCCTAGTGTGGCGTCGCCTCGCGGCCCCACTTCGTATCTCCCTCGGTCTTCTGGAAGCTTCGTGGAAAAATAAGCCCCTGGGCGTTGATTTCGTCCAATTCCGAGAATATTTCCTTACTAGGATTTCGAAACCAAAAACAGCAGAAAACAGACAATCGGCTCTTCGGCATCTCGTTAATAGGTTAGTGCCAGAAAATGCATAATAACGACATATAATGTGTATAAAACATGTGAGTATCATCATAAAAGTAGCATGGAACATAAGAAATTATAGATACGTTTGAGACGTATCAAGCATCCCCAAGCTTAGTTGCTACTCGCCCTCGAGTAGGTAAACGATAACAAAGATAATTTCTGAAGTGACATGCTATCATAATCTTGATCAATACTATTGTAAAGCACATGAGATGAATGCAGCGATTCGAAGCAATGATGAAGATAATGAGTAAACAACTGAATCATATAACAAAGACTTTTCATGAATAGTACTTTCAAGACAAGCATCAATAAGTCTTGCATAAGAGTTAACTCATAAGCAATAAATTCTTAGTAGAAAGCTTTGAAACAACACAAAGGAAGATATAAGTTTCAGCGGTTGCTTTCAACTTCAACATGTATATCTCATGGATAATTGTCAACACAAAGTAATATAACAAGTGCAATAGGTAAACATATAAGAATCAATGCACACAATTTACACAAGTGTTTGCTTCTCAGATAGAAAGAATAGGTAAACTGACTCAACAATAAAGTAGAAGAATGGTCCTTCGCAGAGGGAAGCATGGATTACTATTTTTGTGCTAGAGCTTTTCATTTTGAAAACAAGAAACAATTTTGTCAACGGTAGTAATAAATCATATGAGTTATGTATAAGATATCTTATAAGTTGCAAGCCTCATGCATAGTATACCAATAGTGCCCGCACCTTGTCCTAATTAGATTGGATTAACACAGATTATCATTGCATAACATATGTTTCAACCAAGTGTCACAAAGGGGTACCTCTATGCCGCCTGTACAAGAGTCTAAGGAGAAGGTTCGCATTGGATTTCTCGCTTTTGATCATTCTCAACTTAGACACCCATACCGGGACAACATAGACAACGAGATAATGGACTCCTCTTTTAATGCTTAAGCATTCAACAACGATTAATATTTCTCATGAGAGATTGAGGATTGGTGTCCAAGCTGAAACTTCCACCATGATTCATGGCTTTAGTTAGCGGCCCAATGTTCTTCTCTAACAATATGCATACTCAAACCATTTGATCATGAAAATCTCCCTTACTTCGAGACAAGACGAACATGCATAGCAACTCACATGATATTCAACAAAGGTAAAAGTTGATGGCGTCCCCAGAAACATGGTTACCGCACAACAAGCAACTTATTAAGAAATAAGATACATAAGTACATATTCTTCACCACAATAGTTTTTAAGGCTACTTTCCCATGAGCTATATATTGTAAAGGTAAAGAATGGAAGTTTAAAGGTAGCACTCAAGTAATGTACTTTGGAATGGCGGAGAAATACCATGTGGTAGGTAGGTATGGTGGACACAAATGGCATGGATTTTGGCTCAAGGATTTGGATGCACGAGAAGAATCCCTCACAATACAAGGCTAGGCTAGCAAGGTTGTTTGAAGCAAACTCAAGTATGAAATGGTGCAACAAGACTCACATATAAACATATCGTAAGCATTATAAGACTTTACATCGTCTCCTTGTTGTTCAAACATCTCAACCAGAAAATATCTAGACTTAGAGAGACCAATCATGCAAACCAAATTTTAACAAGCTCTATGTAATTATTCATTAATAGGTGCAAGGTACATGATGCAAGAGCTTAAACATGATCTATATGAGCACAACAATTGCCAAGTATCACATTATTCAAGATATTATACCATTTACCACATGCGGCATTTTCCGTTTCCAACCATATATCAATGAACGAGGTAGTTCAACCTTCGCAATGAACATTAAGAATAAAGCTAAGAACACATGTGTTCATACGAAACAGCGGAGCATAATATCTCCAATATAAAGAATGCTAGGATCCGATTTTATTCAAACAAAACAAAAACTAAAGCAAACAGACGCTCCAAGCAAAGCACATAAGATGTGATTGAATAAAAATATAGTTTCACTAGAGGAACCTGATAATGTTGTCGATGAAGAAGGGGATGCCTTGGGCATCCCCAAGCTTAGATGCTTGAGTCTTCTTGAAATATGCAGGGATGAACCACGGGGGCATCCCCAAGCTTAGACTTTTCACTCTTCTTGATCATATTGTATCATCCTCCTCTCTTGACCCTTGAAAACTTCCTCCACACCAAACTCAAAACAAACTCATTAGAGGGTTAGTGCATAATTGAAAATTCATATATTCAGAGGTGACATAATCATTCTTAACACTTCTGGACATTGCACAAAGCTACTGAAAGTTAATGGAACAAAGAAATCCATCCAACACAGCAAAAGAGGCAATGCGAAATAAAAGGCAGAATCTGTCAAAACAGAACAGTCCGTAAAGACAAATTTTACAGAGGCACTTAACTTGCTCAGATGAAAATGCTCAAATTGAATGAAAGTTGCGTACATATCTGAGGATCACGCACGTAAATTTGTAGATTTTTTTGAGTTACCTACAGAGAATTCTTCCCAAATTCGTGACAGCAAGAAATCTGTTTCTGCGCAGTAATCCAAATCTAGTATTGACTTTACTATCAAAGACTATACTTGGCACAACAATGCAATAAAATAAAGATAAGGAGAGGTTGCTACAGTAGTAACAACTTCCAAGACTCAAATATAAAACAAAGGTGCTGTAGTAAAAACATGGGTTGTCTCCCATAAGCGCTTTCTTTATAGCCATTAAGATGGGCTCAGTAATTTTAATGATGCTCTCGCAAGAAATAAGAGTTGAAGCAAAAGAGAGCATCAAGAAGCAAATTCAAAACACATTTAAGCCTAACCCACTTCCTATGAAAAGGAATCTTGTAAGGAAACAAGTACTGAAAACACATAGCAACAAGCATAAAAAGGCAACACAAGTTCAACTTCAAGATTGTCAACATAAAGAGGGGAAACTTAATATTATTAAGATGCATATAACCATGTTTCCCTCTCTCATAATAACTTTCAGTAGCATCATTAATAAACTCAACAATATAACTATCACATGAAACATTCTTACCATGAGCTACATGCATAAAAGTATCATTACTCTCCACATAAGCATAATCAATTTTATTAGTAATAGTGGGAGCAAATTCAATAAAATAGCTATCATTATTATTCTCATCACCATAATCATCATATATAGGAGGCATATTGTAATCATAATTAATTTTCTCCTCAATAGTAGGTGGACTGAAAATATCATATTCATCATTGTAAACATCATATATAGGAGGCATATCATCAACATAAACTTTCTCCTCCATACCCGAAGGACTAAAGAGATCATTTTCATCAAAACCGACCTCCCCAAGCTTAAATTCTTCCATAGCATTAGCAACAATGGTATTCAAGGCATTCATACTTATAACATTTCCATTAGCATGCATATAAAGTTCCATAGGTTTTTTAATTTTCTCTTCAAACACCTCATGTCCTAACTCAAGATAAATACTATAAAGATATCTAATATTTTTGTTGTTTTCCATTAAGCCTAACTAGTGAAGTCACACAACTTAGTATTCTCAGGAGTATTCATTTTTACAGTAGTAAATAAAGCAAAGTAAATAAAGTAAATGCAAGTAACTAATTTTTTTGTGTTTTTAATATGGAGAACAAGACAGTAAATAAGGTAAAGCTAGCAACTAATTTTTTTGTGTTTTTAGTGCAGCAAACAAAGTAGTAAATAAAGTAAAGCAAGACAAAAACAAAGTAAAGAGATTGGAAGTGGAGACTCCCCTTGCAGCGTGTCTTGATCTCCCCGGCAACGGCGCCAGAAAACAGTCTTGATGCGCGTGAGACACACGTCCGTTGGGAACCCCAAGAGGAAGGTGTGATGTGCACAGCAGTAAGTTTTCCCTCAGAAAGAAACCAAGGTTTATCGAACCGGTAGGAGCCAAGAAGCACGTTGAAGGTTGTTGGTGGCGGAGTGTAGTGCGGCGCAACACCAGGGATTCCGGCGCCAACGTGGAACCTGCACAACACAACCAAAGTACTTTGCCCCAACGTAACAGTGAGGTTGTCAATCTCACCGGCTTGCTCGTGAACAAAGGATTAACCGTATTGTGTGGAAGATGATTGTTTGCGAAGAACGAGTAAAGAACAAGTATTGCAGTAGATTGTATTTCAGATGTAAAGAATAGGACCGGGGTCCACAGTTCACTAGTGGTGTCTCTCCCATAAGATAAATAGCATGTTTGGTGAACGAATTACAGTTGGGCAATTGACAAATAAAGAAGGCATAACAATGCACATACATATATCATGATGAGTGCTATGAGATTTAATCAGGGCATTACGACAAAGTACATAGACCGCTATCCAGCATGCATCTATGCCTAAAAAGTCCACTTTCGGGTTATCATCCGAACCCCTTCCGGTATTAAGTTGCAAGCAACGAGACAATTGCATTAAGTATGGTGCGTAATGTAATCAACACAAATATCCTTAGACAAAGCATCGATGTTTTATCCCTAGTGGCAACAGCACATCCACAACCTTAGAACTTTCTGTCACTGTCCCAGATTTAATGGAGGCATGAACCCACTATCGAACATAAATACTCCCTCTTGGAGTTACAAGTATCAACTTGGCCAGAGCCTCTACTAGCAACGGAGAGCATGCAAGAACATAAACAACTCATATATGATAGATTGATTTTCAACTTGACATAGTATTCAATATCCATCGGATCCCAACAAACACAACATGTAGGATTACAAATAAACAATCTTGATCATGATAGGCAGCTCACAATATCGAACATGATAGCACAATTAGGAGAAGACGACCATCTAGCTACTGCTATGGACCCATGGTCCAGGGGTGAACTACTCACACATCGATCCGGAGGCGATCATGGCGATGAAGAGTCCTCCGGGAGATGATTCCCCTCTCCGGCAGGGTGCCGGAGGCGATCTCCTGAATCCCCCGAGATGGGATTGGCGGCGGCTGCGTCTCTGGAAGGTTTTCCGTATCGTGGCTCTCGGTACTGGGGATTTCGCGACGAAGGCTTTATGTAGGCGAAGAGGTAGGTCAGGGGGCGTCACGAGGGACCCACACGCTAGGGCCGCGCGGCCAGGACCTGGGCCGCACTGCCCTAGTGTGGCGTCACCTCGCGGCCCCACTTCGTATCTCCCTCGGTCTTCTGGAAGCTTCGTGGAAAAATAAGCCCCTGGGCGTTGATTTCGTCCAATTCCGAGAATATTTCCTTACTAGGATTTCTGAAACCAAAAACAGCGAGAAAACAACAACTGGCTCTTCGGCATCTCGTTAATAGGTTAGTGCCGGAAAATGCATAATAACGACATATAATGTGTATAAAACATGTGAGTATCATCATAAAAGTAGCATGGAACATAAGAAATTATAGATACGTTTGAGACGTATCAGTCCCCCTGTCTTACCCCTTGGTATGTGGAGAAGTAGGCCCCTATCTCACCATTAACATTGACCCCTACATTGCCACTGGTTACTGTCTTCATTATCAAGTCAATCCATTTGGATGGAAATCCTTTTGCTTCCATTGATTGATGAAGAAAAGGCCATTTGACCTTGTCAAAGGCTTTTTCAAAGTCAATCTTGAAAAGCACACCCGACTTTTTTTTCTTTTTGTGTGTGTCATTCAAAATCTCATGCAATATATTAACACCCTCCATTATATACCTCCCTTTGATGAAAGCAGTTTGGTTCAAAAGAACAACCCTCCAAATTACCTGAATGAGCCTATTAACTAGGACTCTTGTTATAATTTTGAAGGATACATTTAAGAGGCATATGGGCATGTACTTTTGAATCCTATCTGCATCTTTTCCTTTTGGAACTAATGTGATTACCCCATAGTTGAATCTTGCAATATCCAATTCTTCTTTTTGGAAATCCTTAAGCAGACCAAAAAGGTCTTGCTTCACCAATTCCCAATTTTTCTGGTAGAATTATGCATTGAAACTATCTGGCCCAGCTGCTTTATTAGCTGCCATTTCAATTACAGCTGTTTTAAGCTCCTCCATTGTAAATTATTTCATTAAAAGCTCGCAGTCTTCATCATTAAGTTTTTCCATCCCTGTTTCAGTAAAACGAATATTATTTAAATCTGGGTTACCAAAGAGTTTTTGTAGAAGTCAGTGATATATCTCTTAAGATTTTCCTGACCTTCTATCAAACCCTCATCCTAATTTAAATTAATAATCAAAGGTTTCCTTCTCCTCCCATTTGCTTTGGAATGATAATATCTAGTACTATTATCTCCTTCTAGTATTTCTTTTTCTTTTGCTCTCTGGATCCACTTGATTTCCTCTTCCTTAATAATGTTTTTTAATTGATTTTGTAGCATATTTTTAACCTCTATCTCTAAATGTATTAGACCATACAACTCCCCTTTTTATCAATTTCATCTAGTTATACTGCTAAGGATCCTCTCTTCCTCTTATATTCCCCCTCAATATTCAAATTCCATCCTTTCAAAGTGTAAGGGTATTTTACCCTTATCCATTATTTTGGTAACTATGACACCGTGCTAGAGTATTTGGACTAATACATGTCTACAAGATGATTCCCAGGTATTAGCCAAAGAGGTATAATGGTGTATCAATGGAACAAGAAGGCAATGGGAGACCCCCCCACTTCGATGAAAAATCAAGAAGGGTTTTCCAGAACATGGCCGGTCCCTGGCCCGGTCAGACCGGCCCTGGCACCGGCCCGCCCGGCACCGACCGGCCCCAGCGCTTGTGCTAACCGGACAAAATCCAGTAAGGTTGGGGCGTTGGTCCGGTCAGGGTCCGGTCGCAGGCCCGGTCTGGACCGGCCGGTCCGGTCGCAGGTCCGGTCGGACCGGATGGAGGACCGGCCGCCCCGGCGCCGACCGGCCCCAGCGCTTGTGCCAATCGGGCGTGATCCAGTAGCCAAAGAAGTTGCTCCGGTCGAGACCCGGTCCCAGCTACGGTTGAAACCGGCCGGTCCGGTCGGGGGCCCGGTCTGATCGGCCCGTGCGCCGGCCTGTCCGGCGCCAAATCCGGTTGACCGGGTTTCTCAGGGAATCTGCTGATCTGTCAAGTGAGCAACAGCCATATTTCAAGTGACACTATAATTAGCCCTTCTCCTACCTCTGAAAGGGTGGGAACTACACTACAAGCTGTTCTTGAGCTCTCTCTCTCATACTCCATTGTTAGAAACACCAAAAGCCTCAGATCTCCCTCCTCCTCCACCCAAACTCAAATCCCTCCGGGGAAGCGATAGAGGAGGTCCCGATCTACAGTTCTACCAAGCCAAATCTCATTCCCCCTTGTATTCATCAAGAAGCTTGCTCTCTAGGGTTCCTTGGAAACCCTAGGTGGGCAAGAGTGGTCCGGAAGCATCCGGGCTGTGGATTTGCTCCTGACAAGATTGTGAAGGTTTGGAGGCTACCTCAAAGTCTACCACAAGTGAGTCAGCTATTCCTTCGTGGGATAGGCTCCAGAGAATAGGGTGAGCCTTCGTGACGCGGGGAATCCTTCGTGGTTCCTCCACTCCTCCAAACGTGACGTACCTTCTTGCAAAGGAAGGGAACACGGGAATAAACCCTCGTCTCCGCGTGCTATCGGTTATCTCTAACCGAACTCTTTACTTGTGATTTAACTGCCTGTGAGAGCCTTCGTGCTCGAGTTAGTTGTATCCTCATATAGGTTGTTTCACCTAGTTTGCATTAGGCTCACCTTTATATTCCGCAAAGCCTAATATTGCAAAGAAAGAATTAAAATCTGTAGAAACCTATTCACCCCCATCTAGGTTTACCATCTCTGAACTTTCAATTGGTACCAGAGCCTGGACTCTTATTAAGGGCTTCACCGCCTTAAGAGTGAGATGGAAAAACTATTCGAGGGTCTAGATGAAGACTCTAACCTTTCGGTTAGAGAAATGAAATCTAGATTCTTGGCATATGATGCCGAGAAGAAGAAAAAGGAGGATGAACTACAAAGCCAAATGGCAGAGATGACTGCCATGCTTAAGAACTTTACTAGTGGGAATCCTAGTGGGGCTTCGGCCTCTAAAGGAAGTTTCCATGAAGTCAACCATGGCTATCCCAAAAACACTTCACCCATGCCTCATATAAACCATAGTGGGACCGTCCCCCATTTTGATGGAACTCACTTTCCTTTTTGGAAATCTGCTATGGAATCTCATATTCGCAGCTGCAGTGTGGAGCTATGGGAGATCATTGTTCATGGATACCGGGAGCCACATGATCCCGTTCATTTGACCTCCACCGAGTTCTACAACCGTCAACTCAATGCCTCCGCACGTGACAAGATTAGAAGTGGCATCAACCGCAAGCTCCTTGATCAAGTCAATGACATTGACTCCGCTAAAAAGTTGTGGGATCAGATCGTAGTACTCCAGAGGGAACCGATTTGATCCAATCAGCTCTTTATGAGTCCGCAAAGCAAGAGGCCACCATGTTCATGATTAGAGAAGGAGAATCCGTGGCCGATGCCTATGCAAGGCTTGGTGCTCTTAAAGTGAGGGTCATGGGACTTGGTGTTGAGAAGTACAATGACGACTTCGAGATGAATGAAGCATTCATAAAGTCCAAGGTCATTGCCATGATTGCAGTCAAGCAAGAAGACACCAACCTTGCACTCAACTTGCAAATCATTACCAAGAGTGCTGATCTGAATTCCGATGATCTAGTCTCCTATGTGGCCGCCAATGAAAACATGGCCAAGACAGGAAAAAGGCTCATGGCAATGAACCGTGTGGATGAAGCCTCACGCAACCATGAAGCGTCACACAACCTTGCTGCCAATGCTAGAGCTGACCATGGAAGAGAAGAAGACTATGAAATTGAAGGAGATGAAGAGATGACTTCAACTAGTGACATTGCTACCGACTTTGCTTTCTTTGCCAAGAAGTACAAGGCAAAGTTCCCAATGCTCAATGACAAGAAGAAGAAGAGAACCTGCTACAACTGTGATGAAGATAGCCACTTTGCAAATGAGTGCCCTTATGAGAAAAGGGTAGACAAGCCAAAGTTTGCCAAAGGGGTCAAGCCAAGATTGAAGCCAGACCCAATCAACGATCGGTACAAGAAGAACAAGGGAAGAGCCTTTGTTGGGGCCGAGTACATCTTCGATGAAGAAGAGGAAGATGAGGAGAGGGAGGCCGGAGTGGCCGGTTTGGCTTTCTCCAAGCCCGGGTCACTCTTCACATATGACTACTCCAAGGACTACTCCACGGAGAATGATGTCGGTTCTTCCTTCATGGCAAGAATGACTCAAGATGATGACTCCGATGATTATCTCCCCTCTACGATCATTGGCTCTTGTCTAATGGCAAGAGAAACCAAGGTAATGGAATCCCCACCTTCCCTAACTAGTGTTCTTGATGATGAATCTGAAAATCAAGAAGAATTAGCCATGCTTAAGGAATTTTACAAAGTTAGATGCACCCTTCGTGGTGAAGCTCTTGTCAAGTTTGATTTCTTGATGGACTCCCTCAAAGAAAAGAACGAGTCCATTGAGGAATTAGAATATCATTTGAATGATAAGGAACGGAGATTCAATCTCCTAAGACAAGAGCTAAAACCGAAAGGTGAATATCTCAAGGCCTTAAGCAACAAATTGAAACTTATGAACTAGATAAAGTTAAGGATCTTGAAACTATTGAAAGGGCTCAATCATTGACCCAAGAGCTCAATGCCTCAAAGGAGGAGCTTGAAGTTGCTCATGCTTCTCTCACTAGGGATCTTGACCACCTTGAAAGAGCTAACAAGCTTGTTAAGGATGAGCTCAAGAAACTTGGAGAGAACCATGATCTACTCCAAGAAACCTACTCGAAGGCTCTTAAATCAATGAATGATCCCATTATTGATAAAGATGTTGCTAGTTCCTCCATCTCCTTTACTAGTGAGCATGCTAAGCTTGTTGCGGAATGATACGTCTCTGACGTATCGATAATTTCTTATGTTCCATGCCACATTATTGATGTTATCTACATGTTTTATGCACACTTTATGTCATATTCGTGCATTTTCTGGAACTAACCTATTAACAAGATGCCGAAGTGCCGATTCTGTTGTTTTCTGCTGTTTTTGGTTTCAGAAATCCTAGTAAGGAAATATTCTCGGAATTGGACGAAATCAAAGCCCGGGGGCCTATTTTCTCACGAAGCTTCCGGAAGTCCGAAGGAGAGACGAAGAGGGGCCACGGAGGGGCCACACCCTAGGGCGGCGCGGCCCCCCCTTGGCTGCGTGGCCCTGTGGTGTGGGGCCCCCGTGCCGCCTCTTGACCTGCCCTTTCGCCTATAAAAAGTCTCCGTGACGAAAACCCCAGTACCGAGAACCACGATACGGAAAACCTTCCAGAGACGCCACCGCCGCCGATCCCATCTCGGGGGATCCAGGAGATCGCCTCCGGCACCCTGCCGGAGAGGGAATCATCTCCCGGAGGACTCTACGCCGCCATGGTCGCCTCCGGTGTGATGTGTGAGTAGTCTACCCCTGGACTATGGGTCCATAGCGGTAGCTAGATGGTTGTCTTCTCCCCATTGTGCTATCATTGTCGGATCTTGTGAGCTGCCTAACATGATCAAGATCATCTATACTGTAATTCTATATGTTGCGTTTGTTGGGATCCGATAAATAGAGAATACTTGTTATGTTGATTATCAAAGCTATGCTTATGTGTTGTTTATGATCTTGCATGCTCTCCGTTATTAGTAGATGCTCCGGCCAAGTTGATGCTAGTAACTCCAAGAGGGAGTATTTATGCTCGATAGTGGGTTCATGCCTCGTGAATCTGGAGGAGTGACAAGAACCACTAAGGTTATGGATGTGCTTGTTGCCACTAGGGATAAAACATTAGTGCTATATTCAAGGATGTAGTCACTAGTTACATTACGCGCAATACTTAATGCAATTGTCCGTTGTTAGCAACTTAATACTCGGAGGGGGTTCGGATGATAACCTCGAAGGTGGACTTTTTAGGCATAGATGCGGTTGGATGGCGGTCTATGTACTTTGTCGTAATGCCCAATTAAATCTCACTATACTCATCATGATATGTATGTGCATGGTCATGCTCTCTTTATTTGTCAATTGCCCAACTGTAATTTGTTCACCCAACATGCTTGTTCGTCTTATGGGAGAGACACCTCTAGTGAACTGTGGACCCCGGTCCAATTCTCTTTATCGAAATACAATCTACTGCAATACTTGTTCTACTGTTTTCTGCAAACAATCATCTTCCACACAATACGGTTAATCCTTTGTTACGGCAAGCCGGTGAGATTGACAACCTCACTGTTTCGTTGGGGCAAAGTACTTTGGTTGTGTTGTGCGAGTTCCACGTTGGCGCCGGAATCTCCGGTGTTGCGCCGCACTACATCCCGCCGCCATCAACCTTCAACGTGCTTCTTGGCTCCTCCTGGTTCGATAAACCTTGGTTTCTTTCTGAGGGAAAACTTGCTGCTGTGCGCATCATACCTTCCTCTTGGGGTTGCCCAACGAACGTGTGAAATACACGCCATCAAGCATATTTTTTGGCGCCGTTGCCGGGGAGATCAAGACACGCTGCAAGGGAGTCTCCACTTCTCAATCTCTTTACTTTGTTTTTGTCTTGCTTAATTTTATTTACTACTTTGTTTGCTGCACTAAATCAAAATACAAAAAAATTAGTTGCTAGTTTTACTTTACTTGCTATCTTGTTTGCTATATCAAAAACACAAAAAAATTAGTTTACTTGCATTTACTTTATCTAGTTTGCTTTATTTACTGTTGCTAAAATGGCCAACGCTGAAAACACTAAGTTGTGTGACTTCACAACCACAAATAATAATGATTTCTTATGCACACCTATTGCTCCACCTGCTACTACGAGCAGAATTCTTTGAAATTAAACCTCGCTTTACTTGAATCTTGTTATGCGAGAGCAATTTTCAGGTATTAGTTCCGATGATGTCTAGCTGCCCATCTTAATAATTTTGTTGAACTATGTGAAATGCAAAAATATAAAGATGTAGATGGTGATATTATTAAACTAAAATTGTTCCCTTTCTCATTAAGAGGAAGAGCTAAAGATTGGTTGCTATCTCTGCCTAAGAATAGTATCGATTCATGGACTAAATGCAAGGATGCTTTTATTGGTAGATATTATCCCCCTGCTAAAATTATATCTTTGAGGAGTAGCATAATGAATTTTAAACAATTAGATACTGAACATGTTGCTCAAGCTTGGGAAAGAATGAAATCTCCGGTTAAAAATTGCCCAACCCATGGAGTCGACTACTTGGATGATCATCCAAACCTTCTATGCGGGACTAAATTTTTCTTCACGGAATTTATTGGATTCAGCTGCTGGAGGTACCTTTATGTCCATCACTCTTGGTGAAGCAACAAAGCTTCTTGATAATATGATGATCAACTACTCGAATGGCACACGGAAAGAGCTCCACAAGGTAAGAAGGTAAATTCCGTCGAAGAAACCTCTTCCTTGAGTGATAAGATCGATGCTATTATGTCTATGCTTGTGAATGATAGGACTAATATTGATCCTAATAATGTTCCATTAGCTTCATTGGTTGCACAAGAAGAACATGTTGATGTAAACTTCATTAAAAATAATAATTTCAACAACAATGCTTACCGGAACAATTCTAGTAACAACTATAGGCCATATCCTTATAATAATGGCAACGGCTATGGTAATTCTTATGGGAATTCTTACAACAATAATAGGAGTTCACCCCTGGACTTGAAGCCATGCTTAAGGAATTTATTAGTACACAAACTGCTTTTAACAAATCTGTTGAAGAAAAGCTTGGGAAAATTGATATACTTGCTTCTAAAGTTGATAGTCTTGCTTCTCTGATGTTGATCTTTTGAAATCGAAAGTTATGACTAATGAGAATCATCATAATAAAATTACTACTACAGCAAATGCCATTCAAGTTAGAATTAATGAGAATATAAGATTAATGGCTGAACTGCGTGCTAGGTGGGATAGAGAAGAAAATGAAAAACTAGCTAAAGAGAAGAATATAGCTAAAGTTTGGACTATTACCACCACTAGTAATGCTAATGCTACACATGTTGCTGCACCTCCTACTCATACTAATAAAAGAATTGGTGTTAGCAATGTTTCCACTTCGAATGCAAAGCGCGAAAAACTGCTCGAAACTGCTAAAACTGCTTGAAGCCGCTTCGTGATAAAGGCTGCTGAAATTTTTTCCAACATTGGGGATGATGATCCCATTGCTTTAGATTATAATGGTTTGAATTTTGATGATTGCCACATCTCTGAAGTTATAAAGTTCTTGCAAAAACTTGCTAAAAGTCCTAATGCTAGTACTATAAATTTGGCTTTTACACATCATATTACAAATGCTCTCATAAAAGCTAGAGAAGAGAAACTAGAGCGTGAAGCCTCTATTCCTAAAAAGTTAGAGGATGGTTGGGAGCCCATCATTAAGATGAAGATTAAAGATTTTGATTGTAATGCTTTATGTGATCTTGGTGCAAGTATCTCTGTTATGCCTAAGAAAATTTATAATATGCTTGACTTGCCACCGCTGAAAAATTGTTATTTGGATGTTAATCTTGCTGATCATTCTACAAAGAAACCTTTGGGTAAAGTTGATAATGTTCGCATTACCATTAACAATAACCTGGTTCCCGTTGATTTTGTTGTCTTGGATATTGAATACAATGCATCTTGCCCCATTATATTGGGAAGACCTTTTCTTCGAACTCGTTGGTGCTATCATTGATATGAAGGAAGGTAATATAAAATATCAATTTCCTCTCAAGAAAGGTATGGAACACTTCCCTAGAAAGAGAATGAAGGTACCTTTTGATTCTATTATGAGAACAAATTATGATGTTGACACTTCATCTCTTGATAATACTTGATACACACTTTCGCGCCTAGCTGAAAGGCGTTAAAGAAAAGCGCTTATGGGAGACAACCCATGTTTTTACCTACAGTACTTTGTTTTTATTTTGTGTCTTGGAAGTTGTTTACTACTGTAGCAACCTCTCCTTATCTTAGTTTTGTGTTTTGTTGTGCCAAGTTAAGCCGTTGATAGAAAAGTAAGTACTAGATTTGGATTACTGCACAGTTCCAGATTTCTTTGCTGTCACGAATCTGGGTCCACCTCCCTGTAGGTAACTCAGAAAATTAAGCCAATTTACGTGCATGATCCTCAGATATGTACGCAACTTTCATTCAATTTGAGCATTTTCATTTGAGCAAGTCTGGTGCCATTTTAAAATTCGTCAATACGAACTGTTCTGTTTTGACAGATTCTGCCTTTTATTTCGCATTGCCTCTTTCGCTATGTTGGATGAATTTCTTTGATCCATTAATGTCCAGTAGCATTATGCAATGTCCAGAAGTGTTAAGAATGATTGTGTCACCTCTGAATATGTCAATTAATATTGTGCACTAACCCTCTAATGAGTTGTTTCGAGTTTGGTGTGGAGGAAGTTTTCAAGGATCAAGAGAGGAGTATGATGCAACATGATCAAGGAGAGTGAAAGCTCTAAGCTTGGGGATGCACCCGGTGGTTCACCCCTGCATATATCAAGAAGACTCAAGCGTCTAAGCTTGGGGATGCCCAAGGCATCCCCTTCTTCATCGACAACATTATCGAGTTCCTCCCCTGAAACTATATTTTTATTCCATCACATCTTATGTGCTTTTTCTTGGAGCGTCGGTTTGTTTTTGTTTTTGTTTTGTTTGAATAAAATGGATCCTAGCATTCACTTTATGGGAGAGAGACACGCTCCGCTGTAGCATATGGACAAGTATGTCCTTGGTTTCTACTCATAGTATTCATGGCGAAGTTTCTCCTTCGTTAAATTGTTATATGGTTGGAATTGGAAAATGATACATGTAGTAATTGCTATAAATGTCTTGGGTAATGTGATACTTGGCAATTGTTGTGCTCATGATTAAGCTCTTGCATCATATGCTTTGCACCCATTAATGAAGAAATACATAGAACATGCTAAAATTTGGTTTGCATATTTGGTTTCTCTAAGGTCTAGATAATTTCTAGTTTTGAGTTTGAACAACAAGGAAGACGGTGTAGAGTCTTATAATGTTTTCAATATGTCTTTTATGTGAGTTTTGCTGCACCGGTTCATCCTTGTGTTTGTTTCAAATAAGCCTTGCTAGCCTAAACCTTGTATCGAGAGGGAATACTTCTCATGCATCCAAAATACTTGAGCCAACCACTATGCCATTTGTGTCCACCATACCTACCTACTACATGGTATTTTCCGCCATTCCAAAGTAAATTGCTTGAGTGCTACCTTTAAAATTCCATCATTCACCTTTGCAATATATAGCTCATGGGACAAATAGCTTTAAACTATTGTGGTATTGAATATGTAATTATGCACTTTATCTCTTATTAAGTTGCTTGTTGTGCGATAACCATGTTTACTGGGGACGCCATCAACTACTCTTTGTTGAATTTCATGTGAGTTGCTATGCATGTTCGTCTTGTCTCGAAGTAAGAGAGATCTACCACCATAGGGTTAAGCATGCATATGTTAGAGAAGAACATTGGGCCGCTAACTAAAGCCATGTTCCATGGTGGAAGTTTCAGTTTTGGACAACAATCCTCAAATCTCAAATGAGAAAATTATTAATTGTTGTTATATGCTTATGCATAAAAGAGGAGTCCATTATCTCGTTGTCTATGTTGTCCCGGTATGGATGTCTAAGTTGAAGAATAATCAATAGCGAGAAATCCAATGCGAGCTTTCTCCTTAGACCTTTGTACAGGTGGCATAGAGGTACCCCTTGTGACACTTGGTAAAAACAATGCATTGTGATGATCCGGTAGTCCAAGCTAATTAGGACAAGGTGCGGGCACTATTAGTATACTATGCATGAGGCTTGCAACTTGTAAGATATAATTTACATGATACATATGCTTTATTATTACCGTTGACAAAATTGTTTCATGTTTTCAAAATCAAAGCTCTAGCACAAATATAGCAATCGATGCTTTTCCTCTATGGAGGACTATTCTTTTACTTTCAATGTTGAGTCAGTTCACCTATCTCTCTCCACCTCAAGAAGCAAACACTTGTGTGAACTATGCATTGATTCCTACATACTTGCTTATTGCACTTATTATATTACTCTATGTTGACAATATCCATGAGATATACATGTTACAAGTTGAAAGCAACCGCTGAAACTTAATCTTCTTTTGTGTTGCTTCAATGCCTTTACTTTGAATTATTGCTTTATGAGTTAACTCTTATGCAAGACTTATTGATGCTTGTCTTGAAGTGCTATTCATGAAAAGTCTTTGCTTTATGATTCACTTGTTTACTCATGTCATATACATTGTTTTGATCGCTGCATTCACTACATATGCTTTACAAATAGTATGATCAAGATTATGATGGCATGTCACTCCGAAATTATCTCGTGTTATCGTTTTACCTCGCTCGGGACGAGCGAACTAAGCTTGGGGATGCTGATACGTCTCCGACGTATCGATAATTTCTTATGTTCCATGCCACATTATTGATGTTATCTACATGTTTTATGCACACTTTATGTCATATTCGTGCATTTTCTCGGAACTAACCTATTAACAAGATGCCGAAGTGCCGATTCTTTGTTTTCTGCTGTTTTTGGTTTCAGAAATCCTAGTAAGGAAATATTCTCGGAATTGGACGAAATCAAAGCCCAGGGGCCTATTTTCTCACGAAGCTTCCGGAAGTCCGAAGGAGAGACGAAGAGGGGCCACGGAGGGGCCACACCCTAGGGCGGCGCGGCCCCCCTTGGCCGCGCGGCCCCGTGGTGTGGGGCCCCCGTGCCGCCTCTTGACCTGCCCTTTCGCCTATAAAAAGTCTCCGTGACGAAAACCCCAAGTACCGAGAACCACGATACGGAAAACCTTCCGGAGACGCCGCCGCCGCCGATCCCATCTCGGGGGATCCGGAGATCGCCTCCGGCACCCCGCCGGAGAGGGGAATCATCTCCCGGAGGACTCTACGCCGCCATGGTCGCCTCCGGTGTGATGTGTGAGTAGTCTACCCCTGGACTATGGGTCCATAGCAAGTAGCTAGATGGTTGTCTTCTCCCCATTGTGCTATCATTGTCGGATCTTGTGAGCTGCCTAACATGATCAAGATCATCTATCTGTAATTCTATATGTTGCGTTTGTTGGGATCCGATGAATAGAGAATACTTGTTATGTTGATTATCAAAGCTATGCTTATGTGTTGTTTATGATCTTGCATGCTCTCCGTTATTAGTAGATGCTCTGGCCAAGTTGATGCTAGTAACTCCAAGAGGGAGTATTTATGCTCGATAGTGGGTTCATGCCTCGTGAATCTGGAGGAGTGACAAGAACCACTAAGGTTATGGATGTGTTGTTGCCACTAGGGATAAAACATTAGTGCTATGTTCAAGGATGTAGTCACTAGTTACATTACGCGCAATACTTAATGCAATTGTCTCGTTGTTAGCAACTTAATACCGGAGGGGTTCGGATGATAACCCGAAGGTGGACTTTTTAGGCATAGATGCAGTTGGATGGCGGTCTATGTACTTTGTCGTAATGCCCAATTAAATCTCACTATACTCATCATGATATGTATGTGCATGGTCATGCTCTCTTTATTTGTCAATTGCCCAACCGTAATTTGTTCACCCAACATGCTCGTTCGTCTTATGGGAGAGACACCTCTAGTGAACTGTGGACCCCGGTCCAATTCTCTTTACTCGAAATACAATCTACTCGCAATAATGTTCTACTCGTTTTCTCGCAAACAATCATCTTCCACACAATACGGTTAATCCTTTGTTACAGCAAGCCGGTGAGATTGACAACCTCACTTGTTTCGTTGGGGCAAAGTACTTTGGTTGTGTTGTGCGGGTTCCACGTTGGCGCCGGAATCTCCGGTGTTGCGCCGCACTACATCCCGCCGCCATCAACCTTCAACGTGCTTCTTGGCTCCTCCCCGGTTCGATAAACCTTGGTTTCTTTCTGAGGGAAAACTTGCTGCTGTGCGCATCATACCTTCCTCTTGGGGTTGCCCAACGAACGTGTGAAATACACGCCATCACGGAACATGTTCGTTTACAAGAGGAACTATCTTTGCATGTTGAGACCAATACATATCTTGAATCTTTGGTAACTAAATATGGTCTCAACTATCATCCTAATGAATCGGCTTGTGAGCAAGCAACTATTCTTGAAGAAAATGTTAGGTTGAAGAAGGAACTTTCCAAGTTCACCACAACCAAGAACAAGATGGGATTGGATGACCTCTTGAGTAAGCAAAGGTCAAACAATCAAAATCATGGACTTGGGTATGTTCCCAAGCCCTACAAGAATAACAACTACAAGAAGGAGAAGCCCGCTCAAGAAAAGAACAAGAAGGTCACTAATGATGGCAAAGCCCCAAAGGGCAAAGCCACTAGTGGTGACCGCACGGGGCCAAACAATCACTATGCTTTATTTATTGATTATTATGGTGATGTTTATGCTAACTATGTTGGCCCTCGTAATGGCTATGCTTATAGAGAGTACTCAATTTGGGTACCAAAAGATATTGTTGCCATTGCAAAGGAACCCATTAATCGATGGGTTCCTAAATCCTCTACTTGATTTTGTAGGAGTATTCCTCCGGTGGTCCAAAATGGGTGTTTGATAGTGGATGCACCAATCATATGACCTTAGGAAGAGGTGTGCTTGATCAATTCATTGAGGATATCAACAAGAAGTCAAGCATCACCTTTGGTGACAACTCTAAGGTAAAGGTACTTGGGTATGGCAAGGTGGCAATCTCTAAGGACTTGTACCTTGAGACGGTCATGCTTGTTGAAACTCTTGGTTATAACTTACTTTCTATATATCATCTTGCCGATGCCGGTTACAATTCATATTTTACTAAGTATTGTGTGAAAGTCTTTAGGAGTGACAATCTCAAATTGGTCCTTGTTGGATATGTGGAGAACAACCTTTACGTGGTTGACCTCTCGAAAGAGAGCCCATCTCTCTCCACATGTCTAATGGCGGCCAAACATGACGAAGGTTGGTTGTGGCATCGCCGCCTTGGTCATGTCAACATGAGAAATCTTAAACAACTCCTAAAGGGTGAGCACATTGTTGGACTAACCGGCATTTCTTTTGAGAAAGATCGTGTATGCAGTGCATGTGTAGCCGGAAAACAACTCAAGAAGAGTCATCCTATCAAGAGCATCGTCACCACATCTAGGCCTTTGGAGCTCCTTCATTTGGATCTCTTTGGGCCATCACATTATGATACTCTTGGTGGAAGCAAGTACGGACTCGTCATTGTCGATGATTACTCAAGATACTCTTGGGTCTTTCTCCTCAAATCTAAGGATGAGACCCATAGAGAGTTCATTATCTTTGCCAAGAAGGCTCAACGGATGTATGAATCTGAGATCAAGGCAATAAGGACCGACAATGGCACCGACTTCAAGAACTACACTATGCAAGAGTTTGTTGATGATGAGGGCATCAAGCATGAGTTTTCAGCTCCGTATACCCCTCAACAAAATGGTGTTGTTGAAAGGAAGAACCGGACTATCATTGAGATGGCAAGAACCATGTTGAGTGAATTCAACTCACCCCACAACTTTTGGGGAGAAGCCATCTGTACAGCTGTCCACTACTCCAACCGGCTCTTCCTCCGCCCCCTCCACAACAAAACTCCATACGAGCTTCTCACAGGTAACAAGCCTAATGTCATGTACATTCGTGTCTTTGGATGCAAATGTCTTGTTAAGAATAATAAAGGGAAGCTTGGTAAATTTTAAACTAGAACCATAGAGGGCATATTTGTTGGATATGTGGAGAACTCCCACGCCTATAGATACTACAACCTGTCCACTGGGACTATTGAAGTATCTTGTGACGTGGTGTTCTTGGAGGATAATGGCTCCCAAGTGGAGCAAGTTGTTCCATGTGTTGCAGGTAATGATGATGATCCATCTAGTGCCATCAAGCATATGGGCATTGGACACATCCGGCCCATGAAAGTTCATAATGATGATCAAGATGATGGGATAAAAGTATCAAGCTCACCTCAAGTTGAGCCTAGCTCAACTCAAGTTGAGCCATCAAGTGCAACTCAAGATTTATCCTCTACTCAATATGAGTCACATCTATTATATACTAAAAGCAAAATACGAGAGATTTAATAGAGACGCCACGTTAATCCACATCATCTAAATTAATTTTAATAGTTAGATCTAAAATAGATGGCTGAGATTTTAAGGAAAAATAGTTGTTACGTAACATGGGAGTATATGCTCCCTATGTTTTGAAATGCATCTTACACATATTTTAAATTTTAAAAAAATTAAAATAAAAAATTCTCACGTACATCTTCATGTGCTACGCGCTCACGAAGTCGTTTCATAAAAAATGAACTTATCATGTGACGTGTGTAAAAAAGACAAAATTCAGTGCTGAAAACAATGCTTTTCACAGGATAAGTTTTCTTTTTTTTTCATAGGCCATAAAAAATATTATTTTTTCGTGAAACTTGACGCATACACATATATTATGGAGATGTACATGTAAAAAATTTTGTCAAAATTTTTCCACAATTCGAAATATGTTTTGTTGGTAGAGGAAGCATACGCAGCCGGGAGCCGAATTGAATTTCCGACATATTTGACACTATTTACGTTAACATGGTCACGTTACACCTCCGAAATTAAGGATATAGCTGGAATCGTGGGGACTTCCTAATTAAGCAGTCCATTTAAAATACGTATGGGATACTTCACATGTCAAATGGAAAACGTGGTTGCGTGCCTTTAGAATACCAAACATCTACGTGACTAAAACTAAGTCGGATTGTGAGAGCCGCAATTGATTTTTTTTTTTTGCCTAGAACATGATACTTCCAGCCAACCAATATTTCGTACGTGGTGGCAACATATGAGTCTAGAATTTTTTGTAACTTGCAAATAATTAGTACAAACACTCTCTATTATTATTTTCCTACGTTCTTTATTTAGTTATAAAGTTGAATTTTGTAAGTTTGACTAAAGATGTAGCAATAAATATTGACATTCATGATACCAAATATATACAATATGAGAATATATTTTATGGTGATTCTAATAGTAATGATTTTATAAAGTTTGATTTTGACTCAAATCAAGAAAAAGGTATAATTATAAACGTAGCGAGTATGTTGTTTCTACAACTGGTACACATAAACAATATCTTTTTTTACTACAACTAGACCAACATACTAAAAAAACGCCTTCGGAAATTTGGATTCGTGGACTTTTAATGGTTAGGTTGTAAGTCTAGAATTATTTTATAAATTATAAATAATTTGTACATACATTCTTTGTTTTTTACTTACCCTACTTTTGTATTTTATTAAAGTCAAAATTTGTAAATTTTAACAAAAAAAAGTAGCATTAAATGTCGATATCCATAGTACCAAATATGTATAATATGTAAATAAATTTTGTGAAGATTTTAATAATTTACATTTTAAATGTTGATATTTTCCCTATAGATTTGTTCAACTTTATAAAGTTTTATTTTGACTAAAATCCAGAAAATAGGGTAATTGTGAATGTACGGAGTACGTTGTTTCTATAGTTGGGTACATATAATGGAAAAATTATTTAACTACCATCCGACCAATACACTAACAAAATGCTCGAGGTTGTTCAGATTCTGTGAAATTTCAAAATTAATGAAGTCACAACATTAATCACACTATGTATGTTGTTTCGACGATGATTTTTTGACGATTCTAACAATAAGTACTTATTTCATGATTTAGATGTTGACATTTTTTTGTTATTCATTAGGTCAAATTTTAGAAAGTTTGGTTTTGATTAAAACTCATAATGTGGAGGGTAATGGAGAATTGAGGGAGTACGTTGTTCCTACAATTGAGCACACATAAAAATGAAAACATTATTTGAATTCAATTAGATCAACACACTAACAAAATGTCCACAAGAGTTCAGAGTCGTGGAATTTAAAAATTATTGAAGTCATGACATTAGTCGCATACATTGTACATTATTTCGATGATTGAGTAAGTAAATGTCCCAACACACTAACACACTAACGTAATTGAATTTTTTTTCTACTGCTATCGGACAAACACTCCCACAAAACACATGTGGGGTTTCCGAGTTCGGAGTCATGGTGTTTTAATATTAGTGAAATCACAACATCAATAGCCCTGTGAATAAGAACGTCCCTCACATTTAAAAATGACAAAATGATACACACAACGTTGAATCAATACATATTCTCTTGAGGATGCAAAAGTCCCTCCACTAGAGGATACTCCGACTTATTGAGACACATAACATCAAACCTTCAAATTTGATGAAGATACAACATTACTCGGCATAAAATATTTTTTCCTTGATGACACACATAGTCTGGGTAAAGTCGCCACAGGTTTCTTCTTAATATGTTTCATATTAGTATCCACACAATGCGTCAATGCTACTTTTTAATCAGAAGACCTAAAGACAGTACACTTAATTCATATGAATTGTTTTGGTAGATTTTTCTTGGTTTGTATGGTAGACATATTTGGACTATTGTGTGTGTCTTTCTATAATAAAATTAAGAGCACATGTCATTCAAATTTGATAGTAAAATTGACGATTAATTTAGATTCTTGAACTATGCTATCCAAGACGCATAGTAATTGTGCATAAGAAAAAAATGCAAAAAGAACAATTGACACATAAGAGTGTGGAAAATTAGAGTCACACTTCTCTAAATTTCACTACTGACGCATAAGAGTGGAAAATTAGAGTCATACTTCTCTAAATTTCACTATTGACGCATAAACATGTTAACAAATATGCGTAGAAGAAAATAATTTATTTTAACATATATTGATATAAAAAATAATGGCCAAATTTTCACCTCGCTCATGTTTCTAAAACATTGCACATTGTGACATATAGTGAGTAAATGATAGGAAGAAACATCATAACAGCATAATTCTTACTACTCAAATGAGACCTACCTATATATTAAGGAAGATAAACCGTTATATCCTAATTCAAAGATTTTCAAATCAAAGATAACTATCCTCGCACACTGATCTAACATCATGTAGAACTATAATTCAGTTTACAAATCGAATATCTTTTTTTTAAACCTTGGACAGTAGGGTGAGAAACCCTACTGACTTAATGCATTAAACTGGGGTGAAACAGTTACATATATACAAGCATGAAAGGGGGGCGTGGGGAGGATCTAACTAAGGAGTTTTTTTACAGAGAGTTAAGTACAGATGTGATAAATGGATGGAGTTCTTGCTTAGTCCTATGAACCAGCAGATTAAAGTCCTCTTTGAAACTTAAAGTCCATTTTTTCAATTCTGGAGCAACCCCTCTAAAATGCCAGTTGTTTCTAATCTTCCAAATGTTCCAAGCTGCCACCATAAAGATTTCCATGAACATTGGTTTTTTCCAATTTGTCTTCCCCAGTGTGATGATCTGCAATCTATCACCTGTTTGACCCCAAACACAGTCCAGGCAGTCCCAGCACTGCTTAGCAAAACTACAGTGGAATATAAGATGTTCCACTGTTTCCTCAGGAGGATTGTGACAGAGCATGCAGCTAAAACCAGTGTTCAAATAAATATTTCTCCTTCTCAACATATTCCTTGTGTTTAATCTATCTGAAAGAAGAAGCCAACAGAATAATTTCATTTTAGGGATGCATTTAGACTTCCATAACCAATGGTTTTAACATATGACATGATAATCATTTGCCTAGAAATTTTATATTGCCAATGGTTTTACTCGCATACGTGATATTTTCGTACCTAGAGATTTACGATAATTGAACAATTTTTTTGTTTACGGTTACGTAATAGGAAATAATATGATATCAAGAAAACCGTATTTATTTTCTTGAACACTTTCAACCAACTACACATGATGCCCTTGCATTTGCGAGGGCCACTGTGCTAGTTCCGAAGAACAAGAAGAAAGCCCTCAACCCACTGAGCAAGACCATGATGATGATCAAGAAACATCCTCAACTAATGTTCAAGCTCAAGTTGTCCCTCATGATCAAGTATTAGCAAGAGATGAATTCATTGATCATGAAGGAACCATTCGGAAAATCAAGGTTGCTACAAGGGCAAGTGACATGAAAGTAGATCAAGTCCTTGGTAGCATCTCAAAAGGAGTGGTAACTCGTAGACACCATGAATTACTTATCACTTATTGTCAACATCATGCTTTTGGGTCTAGTTTTGAGCCACTCAAGGTACATGAAGCCTTGGTTGATCCGGATTGGGTTATTGCCATGCAAGAAGAATTGGAGTGTTTCACTTGTAATGAAGTATGGTCTCTAGTTGAGAGACCCAAGGATCATCGCATCAATGTTATTGGGACCAAATGGGTATTCAAGAACAAGCAAGATGAGAATGGAATTGTCATTAGAAATAAAGCAAGATTAGTGGCGCAAGGGTTTGCCCAAATAGAAGGTATGGATTTTGAGGATACCTTTGCGCCGGTAGCCCGTCTTGAAGCTATTCGTCTTTTGCTTGCATTTGCATCTTTCCACAATTTCAAACTATATCAAATGGATGTGAAAAGTGCATTTTTGAATGGTCCCCTAAAAGAAACTGCATATGTAGCTCAACCCCCGGGTTTCGAAGACCCAAGCCGACCCAACCACGTGTATTTCCATAAGGCACTCTACAGTCTCAAGCAAGCTCCACGTGCTTGGTATGAGTTCCTTAGGGATTTCTTACTACATGATGGGTTTGCATGGGTACGGTCGATTCCACCCTTTTCACCAAACGGGTTAAAGGGGGTGGCTTGTTTATATGCCAAATATATGTTGATGATATTATATTTGGTGGAACTAACCCCAATCATAACAAAGCTTTTGAGCTATTGATGACTAGCAAATTTGAGATGTCCATGATGGGAGAGTTGAAGTTCTTCCTAGGCTTCCAAGTGAGGCAACTTGCAAAAGGCACCTTCATCTCTCAAGAAAAGTATGTGAAGGACATCCTCAAGAAGTTTGACATGACCAATGCGAACCCAATGAAGACACCCATGCCCGTAAAGGGGCAACTTGGCTCATGTGATGGTGAGAAGGATGTGGATATAAAGGTATACCGTTCCATGATAGGATCCTTGCTCTACCTTTGTGCCTCTAGGCCGGATATCATGCTAAGTGTAGGGATGTGTGCTCGTTTTCAATCTGCTCCTAAGGAGAGCCATTTGATGGCGGTCAAACGGATTCTAAGATACCTTGTTCATACTCCTACTCTCGGGCTGTGGTATCCAAAGGGGTCAACCTTTGAACTCATTGGCTATTCGGATTCCGATTGGGCCGGTGATAAGGTTGAACGGAAGTCTACCTCCGGGGCTTGCCAATTTATTGGCCGGTCATTGGTGAGTTGGTCATCCAAGAAACAAAACTCCACCGCTTTATCCACCGTCGAAGCCGAATATATATCCGCGGCATCTTGTTGCACTCAGTTGTTATGGATGAAGCAAACCTTGAAAGACTATGGTATGTCTCTTGGTACGGTGCCTCTTCTATGTGACAACGAAAGTGCAATAAAGATCGCCAATAACCCGGTTCAATATTGTCGCACCAAACACATTGACATTCACCATCACTTCCTACGTGACCATGTTGCCAATAAGGACATTGCTCTCACTCATGTGGGGACAACATACCAATTGGCGGATATTTTCACTAAGCCTTTGGATGAAGCCCTGTTTGTGAACTTGAGAGGAGAACTTGGTATTCTTGATCCTAAAAACTTAGATTGAATAACTTCTTGCACTATATTCTTGCATTTATCTAGCTATCTAGCTTAGAGTCACAACACATATGGGTATAGTCATGTTACTATGTCTTGGTATGATGCATACCTATGTGTGCAACATAAATAGACCCAATGTCATTATATGGACCCAAGCATGTATCTTCGAGGTCTCATGACATTTGCGCTTTCACATAGGGGGAGTAATTCCCTGCCCCTCATTAAGCCTCAATTGCAAATTAATTCGATTCTACAAGGCTAAATGATCTTATTGAAAAAACTATTTCAAAATGACTTATGATTCTTGATATTCTTCGAATCATGCCCCTTGTTGCTATTTATATCTTGTTTGGATTTCACTCCAATGGGTATGCCTAGAGAGATTTGTGTTTCCAACCCCATGTCTATGCTCATCTCATCATCGTCTATCTGTCTATATGTACATGTCATAATCTGAGCATTCATACACATTTACACAAAGAATAGGGGCAAAACGAGGCAAAACGGGACAAAACTGGGCAAAATACCTCTGGCCGGTCTCTGGCCCGGTTGGACCGGCCTCTGCGCCGGGCCATCCGGCGCCTGGCCCGGTCGACCGGGCGGCAAACCGGCCGTGCGGCTGGTTAAGTGGGAGGAGGTTACCCCTTGGGGGTTCTTCTTCCTCACTCCCCCCTCCACCTTACACATCATTGCCGCCGCCCCCATCATCCCCACCTCTTCCTAGGGTCTTCCCACCACTAAAAACCTCTCAAACTCCACCAAATCATAGATCGGGACCCTTGCCACATCTCCACCAATGGATTTGGTCCCTCTCAAGCTACTTTGGGAGATCTTGAGGGATTTGGCTCTCAAGCTCTACCTAGGTGTTCTTCTTGTTCCCTTGAGCAAGGAGGACCATGTCTTCGGGTAAATTGTTCTTCCTTTCCCTCTTTATCTAAGCCCTCCTCACACATTGCATTTTCTTGAGGAAAAGTTGAGAAACTTAGGGTTAGGGTTAGGGTTTGTAAGTCCTCATGCCATTAGAGTGTTTTCACACCACTATGCACATCCTCCACTCTACTGCTATAGTATATGTTCAAGTTTATGAGTTTTGGATAATTTTGTGGTTGAATTTCTGGGCAAAACATCACAAATCGACAGCACCCGGTCTATGGCCCAGTCAACCGGCCACTCAACCGGCCGGTCCGGCGTGTGGCCCGGTCGACCGGATTGGCAACCGGCTCGCCCGGTCTCCCGTCCGGTTGGACCGGCCTGTGCGCCGGATTGCCCAGTTCTTCGCATAATTTCATCGAAACACTTGAATATATGCTATGCTTCTTGGCCTCCCTATTTACTGATGACATATACACTTACCCCACTGCTATCCTCGCTCTATTTTGCTGATTCACAGATGATTGGAGTGGTGAGGACTGTGGCACTGCTGCCAAGAGAGGAAGGCATACGAGGCCTCCAGCACGACGTACTAGCGGTCGTGTGCCTTCCGGTGCACCTCCGCCTACTGGTCCTGGCAGCTCAACTGGAAGAACCAAGTCAGTTGGCAACAATAAGAAAGATAAACATGCAGCACATGAAGATGATCTTACTGAGAAATTGCCATTGTTTAATGTTGGCAATGTACAGGTTGGTGCATGGAGAATGCTTAGAGAGGACAACCCCTATCGCTATGAGGAACCCACTTACACAGGGGGATATAAGTTTTTCTGGACCAAGACACAACAAGTGATGTGGGAAGACTACTACAACTCTCAAGAGCACATGAAGAATGGTACTATTGTGATGCCCAAGGCCATCAACACAGATGCTCTTAGGTTGCATCAAGCCACCAAGTATCGCTTTGTGATTGATACCTTGAAGAGGATGGGGCTGTTTGATCTCATGTGCTTGACGCCTAATGAAGGGTACTATTGTCCCATACTTGTGAGGCAATTTCACTGCACAGTGTTCTTTCATGATGACCCAGCTCGCACTATGACTTGGATGACAGGACAAGCAAAATACACTTGCAACTATCTTGATTTCTGTGAAGCCATGGGGTTTGTTGGTGGCCGTGCTCGTGGTTTCAAGATACGCTCTCAGCGCACATTCAATCATGAGGACATTTCCTTCTGCTATCCTCCAGAACCCACAGCTGGTCCTCCCACTATCTCTGGCATGTATTACTCCTACCTTCTACTTGCTAAACTATTCCGTGAGACTCTCATCAGCAAGTCCGGAGATTCAAGTGAATGCCGTGCATACCATCTGAATCTAATGCACTACTGTCATCCTGACAACCAGAAGACCATTGATGGTTGTGATCTCCTCTACTGTGAACTAAGGCGCTCTGTTCGCGAAAGGATGACTCCCAATTATGCACAGTATGTTCAGCTGCTCATCGATAAGGTTGTGCCAGGACCTTACAATAAGAAAGATGAATGGGTTAAGATGGAACCTTTCAAGATACCTAAACAAGGAAATAAACCGGAAATCCCAGCCATGATGCCTTCTGAGCGTAGGTCCAAGGAAATGCATGACCCTGCTAGCTCCAGCTACTCTAGGCGCCCCAAGCACGGTGCAGCTCGTTTCCTTAGCAGTTTGTGGCAAATGTGCAAAAATACCAATGATGTTGCACATCAAAGCCTTGCCTTGAACCAAGAAACTAGGAGGCGCCAAAATGACTTCATGGCTGCTAGAAATGCTCTTGTTCCTCCTTCTGGTCCTGAGATGGAGCCTGTGCATGCACCTAACTGGGAGATGCCTCCTATTACTGATGAGATGCTTCAGAACTTTGAACTCTCCATGTATGCTCACAGTGGACTTCCTCCTCGCACTGCTCAGGACCCTGATACCTCTGGACATAGGAATGATGATGATGAAGAGGATGAAGGTGATGAGGATGGTGATGGCGAGGATGATGATGATGGTGATGGCAGCTCTCCCGCCGCGGGGCACGAGTTCTATTGATGGGAACACTAGCATTCCTCCTCTTTTCTTCGCCTTTTTGGTGTTCCGATGCCAAAGGGGGAGAAGAGAGTAGAGTCTAGGATTACGGGGTCCTTGGTTGCACAAGCCATGCTTGACATTTTATTTGCTTCTTATTTGGCTTGTGCTTATTTGGTTGCTTTTTCATTCCAAGAACCATTTGGTACTTTAAGTAATTTGCTACTTTAAGTTATTCGTGTATGGACATGTACCTATATGCTTAATCTCTATGTTAGGATGATTATGTGTGCTATACTTATATATCTTGATATGCACATCTCCATACCATGCTTGTTTCCTAAAGATATTGGGGGAGCTTCTCATGTTCCACAAATGTTGCACTTTGCATTCGAACGCAAATTCTCCAAGTGCACACATTATGGGGGAGCTGTCTCAATATCTCATATGGAATCAAGGTTTAAAGCTTATCATAATATCTATATGTGACTCTAGCTCAGTTTGTCATCGTATACCAAAAAGGGTATTTTACCCTTATCCATTATTTTGGTAACTATGACACCGTGCTAGAGTATTTGGACTAATACATGTCTACAAGATGATTCCCACGTATTAGCCAAAGAGGTATAATGGTGTATCAATGGAACAAGAAGGCAATGGGAGACCCCCCACTTCGATGAAAAATCAAGAAGGGTTTTCCAGAGCATGGCCGGTCCCTGGCACGGTCAGACCGGCCCTGGCACCGGTCAGCCCGGCGCCGACCGGCCCCAGCGCTTGTGCCAACCGGGCAGAATCCAGTAAGGTTGGGGCGCTGGTCCAGTCAGGGTCCGGTCGCAGGCCCGGTCTGGACCGGCCGGTCCAGTCGCAGGCCCGGTCTGGACCGGCCGGTCCAGTCGCAGGTCCGGTCGGACCGGATGGAGGACCGGCCGCCCCGGCGCCGACCGGCCCCAGCGCTTGTGCCAACCGGGCGTGATCCAGTAGCCCAAGAAGTTGCTCCGGTCGAGACCCGGTCCCAGCTCCGGTTCAAACCGGCCGGTCCGGTCGGGGGCCCGGTCTGACCGGCCCGTGCGCCGGCCTGTCCGGCGCCAAATCCGGTTGACCGGGTTTCTCGGGGAATCTGCTGATGTGTCAAGTGAGCAACAGCCATATTTCAAGTGACACTATAAATAGCCCTTCTCCTACCTCTGAAAGGGTAGGCACTACACTACAAGCTGTTCTTGAGCTCTCTCTCTCTCATACTCCATTGTTAGAAACACCAAAAGCCTCAGATCTCCCTCCTCCTCCACCCAAACTCAAATCCCTCCGGGGAAACGATAGAGGAGGTCCCGATCTATAGTTATACCAAGCCAAATCTCATTCCCCCTTGTATTCATCAAGAAGCTTGCTCTCTAGGGTTCCTTGGAAACCCTAGGTGGGCAAGAGTGGTCCGGAAGCATCCAGGCTGTGGATTTGCTCCTGACAAGATTGTGAAGGTTTGGAGGCTACCTCAAAGTCTACCACAAGTGAGTGAGCTATTCCTTCGTGGGATAGGCTCCGGAGAATAGGGTGAGCCTTCGTGGCGCGGGGAATCCTTCGTTGGACCTCCACTCCTCCAAACGTGACGTACCTTCTTGCAAAGGAAGGGAACACGGGAATAAACCCTCGTCTCCGCGTGCTATCGGTTATCTCTAACCGAACTCTTTACTTGTGATTTAACTGCCTGTGAGAGCCTTCGTGCTCGAGTTAGTTGTATCCTCATATAGGTTGTTTCACCTAGTTTGCATTAGGATCACCTTTATATTCCTCAAAGCCTAATATTGCAAAGAAAGAATTAAAATCTGTAGAAACCTATTCACTTCCCCTCTAGGTTTACCATCTCTGAACTTTCACAAAGTCTTCCTAAGTCATTCAAATCTTTTTTTGCCATATATCAATGTTCTTGTCTCCTAAGTAAGTTTTGTTCCACACCTTTTTAATTATTTCTTGGAGGTCAGGTCTCAAGAACCAGCAATTTTAAAATCTGAAAATAGACTGTGTCTTGGGTCTGTCCCCTGATTTAATCAAAATGGGAGTATGATAAGATAACTCACTGGGAAGAGTTGTTGCACACACCAATGGGAATTTTTCCTCCCATGATGGAGAAACAAGAACTCTGTCTAAAAGTTCATAAGTGGGATCTTCATAAGTGAATTTCCTACCTGAAAGGCTTATCTCCATCAGGCCACCCTGTTCAATTACAACATTAAACAGGGGGCTCCATCTATTATACCCCCTGGTTTATTTTTCTCACTATATTTTCTTATCATATTAAAATCTCCAGTGATCAAAATAGGGTATATAGAGCTTCTAATGACATTCACCAATTCCACTAGGAAATTGGCTTTTCCATCCTGTTGTGCATCACCATATACCACCACTAAGTTCCATGTAAAGTTGTCTATTTTGCTTGCTATGAGAAATCTAACAAAATAAACCTCTTTTTGCTTTTCCACCACATCATATGTTTCTTTCCTAACTCCCAATAAAAATCCACCAGACCTTCCCCTTGCAGGAATACCGTCCCAGTGGAACTCAGATTCCCCACTTATTTCCTTAAGAAATTTAGTGGGGTATTCTTGCCTCACTGTTTCCTGTATGCCAACAAAGTCAAGTTTGTGGTCTTTTATGTTTTATCTAATATAAATCTTCTTGCTTTCATCCCCAGTACCTCTACTATTCCATGTAAGACCACTAATCATTTTAAATCTTTCTTTTTCCCCTTCCTACACACCATCTTAGATTTAATGGGGGTTTTGCAGTGAAACTCCACATGAGTCACCCTCCCCCCACCTTCTGTTTTTGTCCACTAATATATGTAGTGACTAGATTATCTGTTAGAACCACACAATCCTCTTTGCCCATTTTTAAAATATCCAGCAGAACTTGGTCAACAACATCTGGCTGGTTGTCCATGTCTATTGGATATTCCATTTTTAAGGGTCCTCTTCTTTGCTCAAAAAAATGTTTACCCTGGCATGCTCTTGCTCTCCTATCAAAGCTAGATTTGCATCCATCATGTCCAAAGTAGTGCCAAGATCAATCCCTACCTTGCTAGCAATGTTCAAGATACTATAATCAGAAGTGTTAGCAAGAGTAGAAAGGTTAGTACTACCTTGTGATAACTGAAGATTTTCTTTGCCATGGCTATTTTTTTTGCCCTATCCATGATGGGGACATCACTCTTAGGAGCAAGTCTGTTGCTGAATCTGTTCCCATTGGCCTCTTCTATTTCTTCAAGGATCCCCACTTCCTTGTGCTTCTTCTTCCCATAGTTTGGTGATTTCCCATCCTCAACATTCTTGATTTTTGTTGTCATGCTCAAGGATGAGTCAGACTCCACATATTTGTCTCCTTCATCACCAGATAGATCTACTCTCCCATTTGTTTCCAGATCTTCAGTCTGATCTTTCATCTCTTGGTCATTATCTTTCACATTGTCACCAGTTTCTTCTAGCAGATTCCCTCCTTCTTTCTCCATGATTTTGTCTACTGCCCCCCACCAAATCCTCCCTGACTTGAAGTTGTTTTGGATCTTGAGATGCGACAGATCCTTTCCTTTTTGTCAAAGCAAATGCATCTAGATCATTTTGTCTCTTCATTTTGTAACGGCCCGGGTAATACCCCTATTAGAATTGCTTGTTCTTTTTCTTTATGCATCATCATGTCATCATGCATCATCTCATTCACAAGATTTCATCAAATAAAAATTATTTTAAAATAAAAACTATTTTGTGTCTCCCTCTCATATGGTTTATTTAATAAACCTCCCCTTGTCTTTTCCATTCAACAAACCCTAACACCAAAACTATCAAAACTTTCAAAATAGAGTGGTGCTATTTTGGTATGGTTTTCAATTTGGTTTTCAAACAGTTTGAAAGATAAAAGAAAAGGGTTTTCGAAATGAAAACAGAAAAAAATCCTAACCGAGCCCAGCTAACCCTAGACCTGGCCCTTCTCTCCACCCCGGCGGCCCAGCCCATCTCTCTCTCCTTCCCTTTCCAGCCCGTACCGGTTCGACGGAGGGTCTGCTTCGTTGTCGTCTACCTCGCGGGCACGCAGATGGCGTGAACGCCGTGGTCCTCACAGCTCCAACCACCGCACCACCCCACCTGCTCCTCCCCCCCTTTTAATCCCCCTGGAACCCTAGCCTCCTCTACGTTTCCTCCTCGTGCCACCGCCACCAGCAACTTCCCCTCTTTTCTTCTTCTCTGTGAGGAAACCACCGAGCGCCACCGCACCTCTTTACCCATGGCCCCGCCGCTACAGGTCCTCCCGTGACGCGCCAAGGGCACCAGGAGACGTGCCATCCTCGTCTTCGTCCTCCCCTGCAAGGAATCGACCCGAGGCGCCCTCTTTCCCCTTCGTTTTCGCCGATTCTTCCTCGGCGTCTGCGAGCTCCGGCGCCGATTCCGGCCACCGTGGACCTCCTCCGGCCACCCCGAACCCTCCTACGAGTTCCTGGTACCCCCCTCTACCTCCTGGACATCCTCTAACCCTCTTTTGCTTCCTGGTACAACATCTTACCGTTGATGCCGGCCGCCCCCGCGCAGATCCTTGCCGCCGGCGCCCCTCCAGTGGTCCCCAAGACACCGCGTCGCCACCTTCAGGTTCACCTCGTCGAGGCGGTTCCAACGCATCCACACTCGCCTCCTGGGACGCACCCGTTCGCCCGCGCGCATCCGCGTCTGCCGCGGTGACCTCGTCCCCTGGAACGCGCGCGACATCAACCTTCTGCCGAACACCTTCCGTGCACCCTCGCATGCTTTGCCAACTCAGCCGCCACGTCGTCTGCCCCGTCATCGCCTCTGGCCCCACTCGTCAGCCGCTGAGGCTACCTCCCACCTCGGTGAGGAAACCCCTCCCAGATCTGGATCTGAAATTCTTGCAGAAAACCCCTTCCATCTTCTTGAATCTAAACCGGTGCTCCTCTTCGTGTTGTTTTTCCAGATAACCCCCTGCAGCTTCAGCCTCGTCAGCTGCCCAGTCAGCAGTTACCGGTCCCGCGCGTCAGCCGCTGCGGCTAGCTGCGCCTGGGTGAGAAACGTCCCGGACCTTTTCTGTTTTACTCAAAATTCCAGAAAATGTGTATATCTCGTATAAATCATATCTTTTAAACTGTATTTCGAAATAAAAAGTGTTCTATATGAAAATTGATCAGAAAAATATGAGGAACATGAATATGCCATCCATGCTTGCTGTTGCACCATGCATCATAAAATTTCGTGGTAGTTTGCATTATCACCTAATATGTAACATATGGAATATGTGGGATACTATATAAATGTTGTCCCGGTTCCATTTAACTTTGATGTAGCTCACCCCTGCCATGTTTGCTATGCTAATCCACCCTTAAATTTGTCGGTATAAAATGCAACTCCAACTCTAATTTGATTGTCCGGGGTTTCGACTCCGATTAATATGGATAAGTGCATCGCATCATGTTTGCCATGTCATGCATATCATATCATGATCATGCCGATTCTTTTGCCGTAGTAGTAAGATTTGCATCCGTTATTTGTCCAGCATTTGCTTCTCCACGGATAGGAACACGAAGTGGTGTTGAGAGATACGACAAGTTCTTCTGCAGCTTTTCACAGGCGAGCCCACCCCTTCACCTATTTTACATTTATATGCTCTTTTGATCTATTGATATCCCTATGTTGCGATTCTGTTGTGTCACGTGTCCTATTCCACCTGTTACCCTATATGATCCGAGATACACCTCCTTGCCCTACCTGATGTTTGTTGTTTGCCAGCTTTGCGAGTCGTAGGCGAGTTTAGGGTCTTGTTGATATCTCGAGATGTTCGGGATATCTTGTTGGGAGGTTATCACATGCTATATCATTTGTTGGAGATAATCACACTTTACTTTATTGTTAACAACTAAAATTGTAAGCAGAGGCATCTGTGAGCCCCTTTGCGAAAGCATCGGAACTTTGACTCGCTAATGTCCCCTAGGACCCGAGTTCTTGTTATCTGTTCCGAGATTGAGCGCTCTACCCATGCGTGGGGACGATTATCGGGACCCCCCTCACCCTTTACCTTTTCTCAACTCAGTTGAAAAGGGGGACACAACCTTGGTTTTATTTGCCTATGCCATGTATGCCATGCTTTACTTCCTGTTGCCTTCGGGTGTTTACTTCCTGTTGCCTTCGGGTGTTTATATTCGTCATCGTACCCCGCGGGACGTTTAGCGAAGCGTGTGGTTCGCACGCCTAGCCGCCGACGCAAACCCTGAGACCGCTTCGGAGTACGGCCGGACTTCGTCACGGGTAGCTTAGTTGGGTGGCCCCCTAGACTTTCTTGTTGAACTGGGAACGGTCTTGTTGCGAGACATCCACCTGTCGTAAGTGGGTCGAGCATGCGTATGGTTACATTTGGGCAACCCCTGCAGGGTGTACATCTTATCGATAAGCCGCGTCCGCGGTTATGGACGACTTGGAATTGTATAGCTTGATCATAGAACAACTTACACTGTTATCTTGTTGCTAATAATTTGATAATAACTTGCGTAGCAATATTGCATTACTACAACCAACATATAATAAAATTGTCAACAGTGGAGTGCCTTTTACATTGCCTCTTCGCTTTGTTGAAGGGGATATGTGTAATCGGATGGGTTATGTTTGTGTAGTATTTATCTGTTACCTTGTGCGCTCTCTTATCTTCTCTGAGTAGACGGATGTTGTAGCGTGTCTCTATTGGATAGTAGCTTTGCTGCCGCTAAACTCCACATATAGCCGGGTGAAGTTTATACCGCCCACCGGCGAGCATAGCTGGTCTTGTCTCGCAAGTACGTGCCAATGGTACTTACCCTCGCCTTCCTTTTTTTGTCTCCTCCCCTTTTGTCGGCAGCCGAGTGGCCCGACTTTGACAGGTACGAGATGACAACGTTAGCAAGGTTACCCTTCGGCTTGGCACAGGCAGGGTTATGGACGCCATTGGTTATCTTCAGGACTCTTAGTCCAATTTGTATCTTGTCCGTACTCGGACGTATTCGATCTTCTGTATGATTTGGATCTTTGTATTATATATTTGTATCTTGACTCGTTGGAGTCTTTGTTGTAATATATGTATCTTGTGGGCTCTATTGTAATCCTGTTGTAATGTTACCGCTCGTGTTAATTCCTCTGGCATCACGTGTGTGATTTGTCACGCACGTCGTGTCGGAGGGTGTCTCTGAATCGATATCGTGCGGATTTCGGCGGGATCGCTGGAATCCTCATGGTACCGGTTCCGGGGCGTCACACATTTCCTCCTCCCTTTCTTCCAAAGCTTTTTTTGTTTGCTCACTTGCTTGTATGTGTCCCTCTCTAACTGTCCCCTCACTTTCTTCAGTTCTCTATCTTTTCTCTCTTCTATCCCCCAACTCTTGTGATAGAGTGTCTTCCGTTTCATCAGATTCTTGTATATACTCTTCCTCTGGCCTTAGCCAACCTTCCTCAACCACCTGCTCAAGTTGGAAGTATATGTAGTAGATCATCAGCTTTTTTGTAGTAAGCTTTGCCATGGCAGGGATGTTCTTGTAATTGACCACTCCAACCAAGAATCTTATGCTTTCATCCTTCCTAAAAGCTTCCATGTCCACTTCAATAACTTGTCTAAGTGTTGAGCCCAGTTCACAAATCCCTTGATAATTTTTCAGTGTTTTTGGAACTCTCTTAGCCCTAACCCATACTGTATCCAGCTTACCAGCTGCAAGATTTTCATCTGACCACTGTTTGACATTCACCTTGATGTGAGCACCCCTCAAAGTGACCCAGTCATATATTGAGACTTCATTTATCCTTGCAGCTGATGGGAAATTGACCAAGAATCTTCCAGCTTAAACTTCTTTTGCTTGCCAAGTCCATTTCCATGGATATGTTCTTCCTAGACACATCACTAACAGATCTTCATCCACTTGGAAGTCAACTTCTTTGACTTTGACTATTGCTATAGCTTTCCCCTTCTCCTCAGCTCCAGCACCTTCTTTTGCATGTTCAGCAACAAAGCAGCATAACCCAGGTCCTCCAAATCCAACCAGGTTTGCAGTTGGTTTCTTTTGTTTGAGCCAGGCACATCTCATGGACTGATGTCCTTTGCCACAGTTAACACACTCAATCTCCTCATTGCAGTACTTTGAAATGTGCCCCCTTTTCCCACATTTGTTGTAGAGAAGATTGTCACCCCCAATAGCCTTCTTCCAAGTCAACTCTGTCTCTGAGCTTGATCCTAGTTGCACCTGTTGTGTTGTCCCAGATGAAGCATCTGCTGTTGTGGCTGAGACAGTTGTTCTTTCATCATCAACTTTGTTCTGACCAGTTGAGACTCCTCCTGAGCTGGTAGGCATAGTCTTCTGCACATAAGCTCTACTCTGCCCCTGCAATTGGTCTCTGTCCCCAGCTCTTCCTCCTTGATTCTGGCTATTTCTAAACTGCCCTATTCCTTGTCCATATGAGCCTCTGCCTTGATTGTTGAATTGTCCATGTCCTCTCCCAAATCTCTGAGAGTTTTGGTATTGATTCCCCCCAAACTGCCCAGGACGAGAGAAGGGTGGGCACTGAAAGTTGTTACCTCTGTATCCTCCATATTGTTGTTGTCTGTTAGGTCATCCATCTTCTCTGCCATAGTTTCCTCCTCCTCCCATACTATCATATCTTTCTCCCATCTCTCTCGAGTCCTCTGCCGCCACTTCAGCCAGAGGAACCCTAGCTTCACGTTCCCACCAACTCCTGAGCAAGCTGTCCAAGTGCTCTTGTGAAAAGATCCTTTCAGACAGAGAGGTCACTGTCTTTGCTTTATACAAGCACATGGTCTTCCATGCCTGTGTTTCTGGTGTGATGGGATTGGGATGAAATAAACTACTAGCAAGCCCACGCGATGGCACTGTCTTGATGGAAACTTCTATTCCAATAAAACAGTCTATGTCATCCCCTGGCTTCCTAAAAGGCCTTTTGCAAGCTTTGGCGACAGAGTCACCTGCTGGTGGCCTTGATAGCACAGGAGCAGGTTCTACCATCCCTTAAGCCTTTTTTGCCTCTAGGAAAGGATTTAAGTTTTGCCTAACAGCTTTACCTCGACAGATTTTAAACCATCCATGATCTATATTTTCTAGGAGAGCGTCATTAACATGTTTTACTTAATCATGTTGCAAAGAAGCTACACTTCTATGTTCAGATATAGCAAAACTTGTCTCTCTACCTAAACTAGATCCCCTACATGCTTGATTCACTAAACCCCTCTTCCCTCTTTTGCTTCTCTTATCATTTAAACCTCTCTTATCCATTGCAATGGCAAGATAATCACCAAAGCAGATGGGGAGAGTTTCATGACAGTCATCATCAGAGAGAGCAACATCTAAATCATCCTCTCCTTCGGAGAGATTATTAAGAACAAGGAAACGATTGCTAGCTCTTTTATGATACATACCTTTCACAGAATTTCCTTGCACCCTTCCTTGAAGGGTTCCTCGAACTGAACTTTCTTCTTCCCTCCCAACAAGCGCCTGGTGATGCGCTTGAACCTTGCCATTATTGAGATAGCAGTCAGATCTTCCTTCTTCATCGGCGACAACTTCCTCTCTGGATCATACGAGCTGTTGACTTACATTGCATCCTCTGTTGGAGGTCGAGACCATCCTGCTGGAGTTGGTGGCCTGACAGGGTTTGGACCCAACAGCTCTGAAACTCTTCGGTTTGGTGGCGCCAACATCGCCATGATCCCCACCGGCGTTTTCCTCAGCAGCTCCAAACCTTCTGCAGCCTCTCTCATCCTCTTCTCGCTCTCTGTCCTTCGATGGAAAACTCTGCGTGAACCCTCTGCCTCCTCCATTTTGGGTGATGTCCTTCTTCATAGTGTCGCCCCCAAATATAGCATTGGTATGGGCACCAGACGATAGAGGAGATGCCAAACAAGGGAGTACCTCCAGATTCTCCGCAAACCTTTCAGGCCATGAGTCGACCTTACGAGCCCATCCATGGAGAATCTCTGCGATTCCTCCTGCAATTGAGCCAGCATTACTCAGCGGTGACCAGATTCCCCAACCTCGTTGGCTCACGACATGTTCTCCAGCTCCTCTATCCCCTGTCGCACCATCTCCCTCATCGGATCGTCTGGATCCTTGAGATCCAGCATCCCTTTCGCCGCCACGATCTACTCCTCGATCCCCTGCCCAGACAGCTGCGCGCGCCACCCCTTGGCCATCTGCTCGATAGCCCAAGGCGAGGCGAGGCAGATCTGGAGCATGATCAGCTTCCGCCTCAGCTTTGTTTGCCTTTGCTCCTTGA